>NW_027473589.1:60313-143509 GCF_050947335.1 Megachile rotundata | reverse complement strand
ATTGTCGTTCTATCGATCGTATAAGCATTAATATGGCTAATTAATATGAGTTAGATTGATAATGATAAGAGTAATGAGTATAGCAATTGTCGTCCTATCGATCATATAAGCATAATATGGCTAATAATATGAGTTAGATTGATAATAATAAGAGTAATGAGTATAGTAATTGTCATCCTATCGATCATATAAGCATAATATGGCTAATAATATGAGTTAGATTGATAAGAATAAGAGTAATAGGTAGAGTAATTGTCGTTCTATCGATCATATCTGCATAATATGGTTAATAATATGAGTTAGATTGATAATAGTGAGTGTTAATAAGCATAGTAATTGTCGTTCTATCGACCATATAAGCATAATATGGCTAATAATATGAGTTAGATTGATAATAATAAGAGTAATGAGTATAGTAATTGTCGACCAATCGATCATATAAGCATAATATGGCTAATAATATGAATTAGAATGATAATAATAAGAGTAATGAGTATAGTAATTGTCGTCCTATATCGATCATATAAGCATAATATGGCTAATAATACGAGTTAGATTGATAATAATAAGAGTAATGAGTATAGTAATTGTCGTTCTTATCGGTCATATAACCATAATATGGCTAATAATACGAGTTAGATTGATAATAATAAGAGTAATGAGTATAGTAATTGGCGTCCTATCGATCATATAAGCATAATATGGCTAATAATATGAGTTAGATTGATAATAATAAGAGTAATAAGCATAGAAATTGTCGTTCTACTGGTCATATAACCATAATATGGCTAATAATATGAGTTAGATTGATAACAGTGAGTGTAATAAGTATAGTAATTGTCGTTATATCGATCATATAAGCATAATATGGCTAATAATACGAGTTAGATTGATAATAATAAGAGTAATGAGTATAGTAATTGTCGTTCTATCGGTCATATAACCATAATATGGCTAATAATATGAGTTAGATTGATAATAATGAGAGAAATGAGTATAGTGATTGTCGTTCTATTGATCATATAAGCATAATATGGCTAATAATATGAGTTAGATTGATAATAATAAGAGTAATGAGTATAGTAATTGTCGTCCTATCGATCATATAAGCATAATATGGCTAATAATATGAGTTAGATTGATATTAATAAGAGTAATAAGTATAGTAATTGTCGTTCTATCGATCATATAAGCATAATATGGCTAACAATATGAGATAGATTGATAATAGTGAGAGTAATGAGTATAGTAATTGTCGTTCTATCGATCATATAAGCACAATATGGCTAATAATATGAGTTAGATTGATAATAATAAGAGTAATGAGTATAGTAATTGTCGTTCTATCGATCATATAAGCACAATATGGCTAATAATATGAGTTAGATTGATAATAATAAGAGTAATGAGTATAGTAATTGGCGTCCTATCGATCATATAAGCATAATATGGCTAATAATATGAGTTAGATTGATAATAATAAGAGTAATGAGTATAGTAATTGTCATCCTATCGATCATATAAGCATAATATGGCTAATAATACGAGTTAGATTGATAATAAAAGAGTAATGAGTATAGTAATTGTCGTCCTATCGATCATACTAAGCATAATATGGCTAATAATATGAGTTAGATTGATATTAATAAGAGTAATAAATATAGTAATTGTCGTTCTATCGATCATATAAGCACAATATGGCTAATAATATGAATTAGATTGATAATAATGAGAGTAATAAGTATAGTAATTGTCGTTCTATCGGTCATATAACCATAATATGGCTAATAATATGAGTTAGATTGATAATAATAAGAGTAATAAGTATAGTAATTGTCGTTCTATCGGTCATATAACCATAATATGGCTAATAATATGAGTTAGATTGATAATAATAAGAGTAATGAGTATAGTAATTGGCGTCCTATCGATCATATAAGCATAATATGGCTAATAATATGAGTTAGATTGATAATAATAAGAGTCTAATAAGTATAGAAATTGTCGTTTCTACTGGTCATATAACCATAATATGTCTAATTAATATGAGGTAGATTGATAACAGTGAGTGTAATAAGTATAGTAATTGTCGTTATATCGATCATATAAGCATAATATGGCTAATAATACGAGTTAGATTGATAATAATAAGAGTAATGAGTATAGTAAATTGTCGTTCTATCGGGTCATATAAGCATAATATGGCTAATAATATGAGTTAATTTGATAATAATAAGAGTAATAAGTATAGAAATTGTCGTTCTACTGGTCATATAACCATAATATGGCTAATTAATATGAGTTGGATTGATAACAGTGAGTGTAATAAGTATAGTAATTGTCGGTATATCGATCATATAAGCATAATATGGCTAATAATACGAGTTAGATTGATAATAATAAGAGTAATGAGTATAGTAATTGTCGTTCTATCGGTCATATAACCATAATATGGCTAATAATATGAGTTAGATATGATAATAATGAGAGTATTGAGTATAGTGATTGTCGTTCTATTGATCATATAAGCATAATATGGCTAATAATATGAGTTAGATTGATAATAATAAGAGTAATAAGTATAGCTAATTGTCGTTCTATCGGTCATATAACCATAATATGGCTAATAATATGAGTTAGATTGATAATAATAAGAGTAATGAGTATGGTAATTGTCGTCCTATCGATCATATAAGCATAATATGGCTAATAATATGAGTTAGATTGATATTAATAAGAGTAATAAGTATAGTAATTGTCGTTCTATCGATCATATAAGCATAATATGGCTAACAATATGAGATAGATTGATAATAGTGAGAGTAATGAGTATAGTAATGTCGTTCTATCGATCATATAAGCACAATATGGCCAATAATATGAGTTAGATTGATAATAATAAGAGTAATGAGTATAGTAATTGGCGTCCTATCGATCATATAAGCATAATATTTCTAATAATATGAGTTAGATTGATAATAATAAGAGTAATGAGTATAGTAATTGTCATCCTATCGATCATATAAGCATAATATGGCTAATAATACGAGTTAGATTGATAATAATAAGAGTAATGAGTATAGTAATTGTCGTCCTATCGATCATATAAGCATAATATGGCTTAATAATATGAGTTAGATTGATATTAATAAGAGTAATAAATATAGTAATTGTCGTTCTATCGATCATATAAGCACAATATGGCTAATAATATGAGTTAGATTGATAATAATGAGAGTAATAAGTATAGTAATTGTCGTTCTATCGGTCATATAACCATAATATGGCTAATAATATGAGTTAGATTGATAATAATAAGAGTAATGAGTATAGCAATTGTCATCCTATCGATCATATAAGCAGAATATGGCTAATAATATGAGTTAGATTGATAATAATAAGAGTAATGAGTATAGTAATTGTCGTCCTATAGATCATATAAGCATAATATGGCTAATAATATGAGTTAGATTGATAAAAGTAAGAGTAATGAGTATAGTTATTGTCGTCCTATCGATCATATAAGCATAATATGGCTAATAATATGAATTAGATTGATAATAATAAGAGTAATAGGTATAGTAATTGTCGTTATATCGATCACATAAGCATAATATGGCTAATAATATGAGTTAGATTGATAATAATAAGAGTAATGAGTATAGTAATTGTCATCCTATCGATCATATAAGCATAATATGGCTAATAATACGAGATAGATTGATAATAATAAGAGTAATGAGTATAGTCATTGTCGTCCTATCGATCATATATACATAATATGGCTAATAATATGAGTTAGATTGATAATAATAAGAGTATTGAGTATAGTAATTGTCGTCCTATCGATCATATAAGCATAATATGGCTAATAATATGAGTTAGATTGATAATAATAAGAGTAATAAGTATAGTAATTGTCGTTCTATCGGTCATGTAACCATAATATGGCTAATAATATGAGTTAGATTGATAATAATAAGAGTAATAAGTATAGTAATTGTCGTTCTATCGGTCATATAACCATAATATGGCTAATAATATGAGTTAGATTGATAATAATAAGAGTAATGAGTATAGTAATTGGCGTCCTATCGATCATATAAGCATAATATGGCTAATAATATGAGTTAGATTGATAATAATAAGAGTAATAAGTATAGTAATTGTCGTTCTATCGGTCATATAACCATAATCCGGCTAATAATATGAGTTAGATTGATAACAGTGAGTGTAATAAGTATAGTAATTGTCGTTATATCGATCATTTAAGCATAATATGGCTAATAATATGAGTTAGATTGATAATAATAAGAGCAATGAGTTTGTAATTGTCGCCCTATCGATCATGTAAGCATAATATGGCTAATAATATGAGTTAGATTGATAATAATAAGAGTAATAAGTATAGTAATTGTCGTTCTATCGATCATATAAGCACAATATGGCTAATAATATGAGTTAGATTGATAATAATGAGAGTAATAAGTATAGTAATTGTCGTTCTATCGATCGTATAAGCATAATATGGCTAATAATATGAGTTAGATTGATAATGATAAGAGTAATGAGTATAGCAATTGTCGTCCTATCGATCATATAAGCATAATATGGCTAATAATATGAGTTAGATTGATAATAATAAGAGTAATGAGTATAGTAATTGTCATCCTATCGATCATATAAGCATAATATGGCTAATAATATGAGTTAGATTGATAAGAATAAGAGTAATAGGTAGAGTAATTGTCGTTCTATCGATCATATCTGCATAATATGGTTAATAATATGAGTTAGATTGATAATAGTGAGTGTAATAAGCATAGTAATTGTCGTTCTATCGACCATATAAGCATAATATGGCTAATAATATGAGTTAGATTGATAATAATAAGAGTAATGAGTATAGTAATTGTCGACCAATCGATCATATAAGCATAATATGGCTAATAATATGAATTAGAATGATAATAATAAGAGTAATGAGTATAGTAATTGTCGTCCTATCGATCATATAAGCATAATATGGCTAATAATACGAGTTAGATTGATAATAATAAGAGTAATGAGTATAGTAATTGTCGTTCTATCGGTCATATAACCATAATATGGCTAATAATACGAGTTAGATTGATAATAATAAGAGTAATGAGTATAGTAATTGGCGTCCTATCGATCATATAAGCATAATATGGCTAATAATATGAGTTAGATTGATAATAATAAGAGTAATAAGCATAGAAATTGTCGTTCTACTGGTCATATAACCATAATATGGCTAATAATATGAGTTAGATTGATAACAGTGAGTGTAATAAGTATAGTAATTGTCGTTATATCGATCATATAAGCATAATATGGCTAATAATACGAGTTAGATTGATAATAATAAGAGTAATGAGTATAGTAATTGTCGTTCTATCGGTCATATAACCATAATATGGCTAATAATATGAGTTAGATTGATAATAATGAGAGAAATGAGTATAGTGATTGTCGTTCTATTGATCATATAAGCATAATATGGCTAATAATATGAGTTAGATTGATAATAATAAGAGTAATGAGTATAGTAATTGTCGTCCTATCGATCATATAAGCATAATATGGCTAATAATATGAGTTAGATTGATATTAATAAGAGTAATAAGTATAGTAATTGTCGTTCTATCGATCATATAAGCATAATATGGCTAACAATATGAGATAGATTGATAATAGTGAGAGTAATGAGTATAGTAATTGTCGTTCTATCGATCATATAAGCACAATATGGCTAATAATATGAGTTAGATTGATAATAATAAGAGTAATGAGTATAGTAATTGTCGTTCTATCGATCATATAAGCACAATATGGCTAATAATATGAGTTAGATTGATAATAATAAGAGTAATGAGTATAGTAATTGGCGTCCTATCGATCATATAAGCATAATATGGCTAATAATATGAGTTAGATTGATAATAATAAGAGTAATGAGTATAGTAATTGTCATCCTATCGATCATATAAGCATAATATGGCTAATAATACGAGTTAGATTGATAATAATAAGAGTAATGAGTATAGTAATTGTCGTCCTATCGATCATATAAGCATAATATGGCTAATAATATGAGTTAGATTGATATTAATAAGAGTAATAAATATAGTAATTGTCGTTCTATCGATCATATAAGCACAATATGGCTAATAATATGAATTAGATTGATAATAATGAGAGTAATAAGTATAGTAATTGTCGTTCTATCGGTCATATAACCATAATATGGCTAATAATATGAGTTAGATTGATAATAATAAGAGTAATAAGTATAGTAATTGTCGTTCTATCGGTCATATAACCATAATATGGCTAATAATATGAGTTAGATTGATAATAATAAGAGTAATGAGTATAGTAATTGGCGTCCTATCGATCATATAAGCATAATATGGCTAATAATATGAGTTAGATTGATAATAATAAGAGTAATAAGTATAGAAATTGTCGTTCTACTGGTCATATAACCATAATATGTCTAATAATATGAGGTAGATTGATAACAGTGAGTGTAATAAGTATAGTAATTGTCGTTATATCGATCATATAAGCATAATATGGCTAATAATACGAGTTAGATTGATAATAATAAGAGTAATGAGTATAGTAATTGTCGTTCTATCGGTCATATAAGCATAATATGGCTAATAATATGAGTTAATTTGATAATAATAAGAGTAATAAGTATAGAAATTGTCGTTCTACTGGTCATATAACCATAATATGGCTAATAATATGAGTTGGATTGATAACAGTGAGTGTAATAAGTATAGTAATTGTCGGTATATCGATCATATAAGCATAATATGGCTAATAATACGAGTTAGATTGATAATAATAAGAGTAATGAGTATAGTAATTGTCGTTCTATCGGTCATATAACCATAATATGGCTAATAATATGAGTTAGATTGATAATAATGAGAGTATTGAGTATAGTGATTGTCGTTCTATTGATCATATAAGCATAATATGGCTAATAATATGAGTTAGATTGATAATAATAAGAGTAATAAGTATAGTAATTGTCGTTCTATCGGTCATATAACCATAATATGGCTAATAATATGAGTTAGATTGATAATAATAAGAGTAATGAGTATGGTAATTGTCGTCCTATCGATCATATAAGCATAATATGGCTAATAATATGAGTTAGATTGATATTAATAAGAGTAATAAGTATAGTAATTGTCGTTCTATCGATCATATAAGCATAATATGGCTAACAATATGAGATAGATTGATAATAGTGAGAGTAATGAGTATAGTAATTGTCGTTCTATCGATCATATAAGCACAATATGGCCAATAATATGAGTTAGATTGATAATAATAAGAGTAATGAGTATAGTAATTGGCGTCCTATCGATCATATAAGCATAATATTTCTAATAATATGAGTTAGATTGATAATAATAAGAGTAATGAGTATAGTAATTGTCATCCTATCGATCATATAAGCATAATATGGCTAATAATACGAGTTAGATTGATAATAATAAGAGTAATGAGTATAGTAATTGTCGTCCTATCGATCATATAAGCATAATATGGCTAATAATATGAGTTAGATTGATATTAATAAGAGTAATAAATATAGTAATTGTCGTTCTATCGATCATATAAGCACAATATGGCTAATAATATGAGTTAGATTGATAATAATGAGAGTAATAAGTATAGTAATTGTCGTTCTATCGGTCATATAACCATAATATGGCTAATAATATGAGTTAGATTGATAATAATAAGAGTAATAAGTATAGTAATTGTCCTTCTATCGGTCATATAACCATAATATGGCTAATAATATGAGTTAGATTGATAATAATAAGAGTAATGAGTATAGTAATTGGCGTCCTATCGATCATATAAGCATAATATGGCTAATAATATGAGTTAGATTGATAATAATAAGAGTAATAAGTATAGAAATTGTCGTTCTACTGGTCATATAACCATAATATGGCTAATAATATGAGTTAGATTGATAACAGTGAGTGTAATAAGTATAGTAATTGTCGTTATATCGATCATATAAGCATAATATGGCTAATAATACGAGTTAGATTGATAATAATAAGAGTAATGAGTATAGTAATTGTCATCCTATCGATCATATAAGCATAATATGGCTAATAATACGAGTTAGATTGATAATAATAAGAGTAATGAGTATAGTAATTGTCGTCCTATCGATCATATAAGCATAATATGGCTAATAATATGAGTTAGATTGATATTAATAAGAGTAATAAATATAGTAATTGTCGTTCTATCGATCATATAAGCACAATATGGCTAATAATATGAGTTAGATTGATAATAATGAGAGTAATAAGTATAGTAATTGTCGTTCTATCGGTCATATAACCATAATATGGCTAATAATATGAGTTAGATTGATAATAATAAGAGTAATAAGTATAGTAATTGTCCTTCTATCGGTCATATAACCATAATATGGCTAATAATATGAGTTAGATTGATAATAATAAGAGTAATGAGTATAGTAATTGGCGTCCTATCGATCATATAAGCATAATATGGCTAATAATATGAGTTAGATTGATAATAATAAGAGTAATAAGTATAGAAATTGTCGTTCTACTGGTCATATAACCATAATATGGCTAATAATATGAGTTAGATTGATAACAGTGAGTGTAATAAGTATAGTAATTGTCGTTATATCGATCATATAAGCATAATATGGCTAATAATACGAGTTAGATTGATAATAATAAGAGTAATGAGTATAGTAATTGTCGTTCTATCGGTCATATAACCATAATATGGCTAATAATATGAGTTAGATTGATAATAATGAGAGTAATGAGTATAGTGATTGTCGTTCTATTGATCATATAAGCATAATATGGCTAATAATATGAGTTAGATTGATAATAATAAGAGTAATGAGTATAGTAATTGTCGTTCTATCGGTCATATAACCATAATATGGCTAATAATATGAGTTAGATTGATAATAATATGAGTAATAAGTATAGTAATTGTCGTTCTATCGGTCATATAACCATAATATGGCTAATAATATGAGTTAGATTGATAAAAGTAAGAGTAATGAGTATAGTAATTGTCGTCCTATCCATCATATAAGCATAATATGGCTAATAATATGAGTTAGATTGATAATAATAAGAGTAATGAGTATAGTAATTATCGTCCTATCGATCATATAAGCATAATATGGCTAATAATATGAGTTAGATTGATAATAATAAGAGTAATGAGTATAGTAATTGTCGTCCTATAGATCATATAAGCATAATATGGCTAATAATATGAGTTAGATTGATATTAATAAGAGTAATAAATATAGTAATTGTCGTTCTATCGATCACATAAGCACAATATGGCTAATAATATGAGTTAGATTGATAATAATGAGAGTAATAAGTATAGTAATTGTCGTTCTATCGGTCATATAACCATAATATGGCTAATAATATGAGTTAGATTGATAATAATAAGAGTAATAAGTATAGTAATTGTCGTTCTATCGGTCATATAACCATAATATGGCTAATAATATGAGTTAGATTGATAATAATAAGAGTAATGAGTATAGTAATTGGCGTCCTATCGATCATATAAGCATAATATGGCTAATAATATGAGTTAGATTGATAATAATAAGAGTAATAAGTATAGTAATTGTCGTTCTACTGGTCATATAACCATAATATGGCTAATAATATGAGTTAGATTGATATTAATAAGAGTAATAAGTATAGTAATTGTCGTTCTATCGATCATATAAGCATAATATGGCTAACAATATGAGATAGATTGATAATAGTGAGAGTAATGAGTATAGTAATTGTCGTTCTATCGATCATATAAGCACAATATGGCCAATAATATGAGTTAGATTGATAATAATAAGAGTAATGAGTATAGTAATTGGCGTCCTATCGATCATATAAGCATAATATTTCTAATAATATGAGTTAGATTGATAATAATAAGAGTAATGAGTATAGTAATTGTCATCCTATCGATCATATAAGCATAATATGGCTAATAATACGAGTTAGATTGATAATAATGAGAGTAATGGGTATAGTAATTGTCGTCCTATCGATCATATAAGCATAATATGGCTAATAATATGAGTTAGATTGATATTAATAAGAGTAATAAATATAGTAATTGTCGTTCTATCGATCATATAAGCACAATATGGCTAATAATATGAGTTAGATTGATAATAATGAGAGTAATAAGTATAGTAATTGTCGTTCTATCGGTCATATAACCATAATATGGCTAATAATATGAGTTAGATTGATAATAATAAGAGTAATAAGTATAGTAATTGTTGTTCTATCGGTCATATAACCATAATATGGCTAATAATATGAGTTAGATTGATAATAATAAGAGTAATGAGTATAGTAATTGGCGTCCTATCGATCATATGAGCATAATATGGCTAATAATATGAGTTAGATTGATAATAATAAGAGTAATAAGTATAGAAATTGTCGTTCTACTGGTCATATAACCATAATATGGCTAATAATATGAGTTAGATTGATAACAGTGAGTGTAATAAGTATAGTAATTGTCGTTATATCGATCATATAAGCATAATATGGCTAATAATACGAGTTAGATTGATAATAATAAGAGTAATGAGTATAGTCATTGTCGTCCTATCGATCATATATACATAATATGGCTAATAATATGAGTTAGATTGATAATAATAAGAGTATTGAGTATAGTAATTGTCGTCCTATCGATCATATAAGCATAATATGGCTAATAATACGAGTTAGATTGATAATAATAAGAGTAATGAGTATAGTCATTGTCGTCCTATCGATCATATATACATAATATGGCTAATAATATGAGTTAGATTGATAATAATAAGAGTAATAAGTATAGTAATTGTCGTTCTATCGGTCATGTAACCATAATATGGCTAATAATATGAGTTAGATTGATAATAATAAGAGTAATAAGTATAGTAATTGTCGTTATATCGGTCATATAACCATAATATGGCTAATAATATGAGTTAGATTGATAATAATAAGAGTAATGAGTATAGTAATTGGCGTCCTATTCGATCATATAAGCATAATATGGCTAATAATATGAGTTAGATTGATAATAATAAGAGTAATAAGTATAGTAATTGTCGTTCTATCGGTCATATAACCATAATCCGGCTAATAATATGAGTTAGATTGATAACAGTGAGTGTAATAAGTATAGTAATTGTCGTTATATCGATCATATAAGCATAATATGGCTAATAATATGAGTTAGATTGATAATAACAAGAGCAATGAGTATTGTAATTGTCGCCCTATCGATCATGTAAGCATAATATGGCTAATAATATGAGTTAGATTGATAATAATAAGAGTAATAAGTATAGTAATTGTCGTTCTATCGATCATATAAGCACAATATGGCTAATAATATGAGTTAGATTGATAATAATGAGAGTAATAAGTATAGTAATTGTCGTTCTATCGATCGTATAAGCATAATATGGCTAATAATATGAGTTAGATTGATAATGATAAGAGTAATGAGTATAGCAATTGTCGTCCTATCGATCATATAAGCATAATATGGCTAATAATATGAGTTAGATTGATAATAATAAGAGTAATGAGTATAGTAATTGTCATCCTATCGATCATATAAGCATAATATGGCTAATAATATGAGTTAGATTGATAAGAATAAGAGTAATAGGTAGAGTAATTGTCGTTCTATCGATCATATCTGCATAATATGGTTAATAATATGAGTTAGATTGATAATAGTGAGTGTAATAAGCATAGTAATTGTCGTTCTATCGACCATATAAGCATAATATGGCTAATAATATGAGTTAGATTGATAATAATAAGAGTAATGAGTATAGTAATTGTCGACCAATCGATCATATAAGCATAATATGGCTAATAATATGCATTAGAATGATAATAATAAGAGTAATGAGTATAGTAATTGTCGTCCTATCGATCATATAAGCATAATATGGCTAATAATACGAGTTAGATTGATAATAATAAGAGTAATGAGTATAGTAATTGTCGTTCTATCGGTCATATAACCATAATATGGCTAATAATACGAGTTAGATTGATAATAATAAGAGTAATGAGTATAGTAATTGGCGTCCTATCGATCATATAAGCATAATATGGCTAATAATATGAGTTAGATTGATAATAATGAGAGTAATGAGTATAGTGATTGTCGTTCTATTGATCATATAAGCATAATATGGCTAATAATATGAGTTAGATTGATAATAATAAGAGTAATAAGTATAGTAATTGTCGTTCTATCGGTCATATAACCATATTATGGCTAATAATATGAGTTAGATTGATAATAATAAGAGTAATGAGTATAGTAATTGTCGTCCTATCGATCATATAAGCATAATATGGCTAATAATATGAGTTAGATTGATATTAATAAGAGTAATAAGTATAGTAATTGTCGTTATATCGATCATATAAGCATAATATGGCTAACAATATGAGATAGATTGATAATAGTGAGAGTAATGAGTATAGTAATTGTCGTTCTATCGATCATATAAGCACAATATGGCTAATAATATGAGTTAGATTGATAATAATAAGAGTAATGAGTATAGTAATTGGCGTCCTATCGATCATATAAGCATAATATGGCTAATAATATGAGTTAGATTGATAATAATAAGAGTAATGAGTATAGTAATTGTCATCCTATCGATCATATAAGCATAATATGGCTAATAATACGAGTTAGATTGATAATAATAAGAGTAATGAGTATAGTAATTGGCGTCCTATCGATCATATAAGCACAATATGGCTAATAATATGAGTTAGATTGATAATAATGAGAGTAATAAGTATAGTAATTGTCGTTCTATCGGTCATATAACCATAATATGGCTAATAATATGAGTTAGATTGATAATAATAAGAGTAATAAGTATAGTAATTGTCGTTCTATCGGTCATATAACAATAATATGGCTAATAATATGAGTTAGATTGATAATAATGAGAGTAATGAGTATAGTGATTGTCGTTCTATTGATCATATAAGCATAATATGGCTAATAATATGAGTTAGATTGATAATAATAAGAGTAATAAGTATAGTAATTGTCGTTCTATCGGTCATATAACCATAATATGGCTAATAATATGAGTTAGATTGATAATAATAAGAGTAATGAGTATAGTACTTGTCGTCCTATCGATCATATAAGCATAATATGGCTAATAATATGAGTTAGATTGATATTAATAAGAGTAATAAGTATAGTAATTGTCGTTCTATCGATCATATAAGCATAATATCGCTAACAATATGAGATAGATTGATAATAGTGAGAGTAATGAGTATAGTAATTGTCGTTCTATCGATCATATAAGCACAATATCGCTAACAATATGAGATAGATTGATAATAATAAGAGTAATGAGTATAGTAATTGTCGTTCTATCGATCATATAAGCACAATATGGCTAATAATATGAGTTAGATTGATAATAATGAGAGTAATAAGTATAGTAATTGTCGTTCTATCGGTCATATAACCATAATATGGCTAATAATATGAGTTAGATTGATAACAGTGAGTGTAATAAGTATAGTAATTGTCGTTATATCGATCATATAAGCATAATATGGCTAATAATACGAGTTAGATTGATAATAATAAGAGTAATGAGTATAGTAATTGTCGTTCTATCGGTCATATAACCATAATATGGCTAATAATATGAGTTAGATTGATAATAATAAGAGTAATAAGTATAGTAATTGTCGTTCTATCGGTCATATAACCATAATATGGCTAATAATATGAGTTAGATTGATAATAATAGGAGTAATGAGTATAGTAATTGTCGTCCTATAGATCATATAAGCATAATATGGCTAATAATATGAGTTAGATTGATAATAATATGAGTAATAAGTATAGTAATTGTCGTTCTATCGGTCATATAACCATAATATGGCTAATAATATGAGTTAGATTGATAAAAGTAAGAGTAATGAGTATAGTAATTGTCGTCCTATCGATCATATAAGCATAATATGGCTAATAATATGAGTTAGATTGATAATAATAAGAGTAATGAGTATAGTAATTATCGTCCTATCGATCATATAAGCATAATATGGCTAATAATATGAGTTAGATTGATAATAATAAGAGTAATGAGTATAGTAATTGTCGTCCTATAGATCATATAAGCATAATATGGCTAATAATATGAGTTAGATTGATATTAATAAGAGTAATAAATATAGTAATTGTCGTTCTATCGATCACATAAGCACAATATGGCTAATAATATGAGTTAGATTGATAATAATGAGAGTAATAAGTATAGTAATTGTCGTTCTATCGGTCATATAACCATAATATGGCTTATAATATGAGTTAGATTGATAATAATAAGAGTAATAAGTATAGTAATTGTCGTTCTATCGGTCATATAACCATAATATGGCTAATAATATGAGTTAGATTGATAATAATAAGAGTAATGAGTATAGTAATTAGCGTCCTATCGATCATATAAGCATAATATGGCTAATAATATGAGTTAGATTGATAATAATAAGAGTAATAAGTATAGTAATTGTCGTTCTACTGGTCATATAACCATAATATGGCTAATAATATGAGTTAGATTGATAACAGTGAGTGTAATAAGTATAGTAATTGTCGTTCTATCGGTCAAAAAAACCATAATATGGCTAATAATATGAGTTAGATTGATAATAATAAGAGTAGAGAGTATAGTAATTGGCGTCCTATCGATCATATAAGCATAATATGGCTAATAATATGAGTTAGATTGATAATAATAAGAGTAATAAGTATAGTAATTGTCTATCGGTCATATAACCATAATACGGCTAATAACATGAGTTAGATTGATAACAGTGAGTGTAATAAGTATAGTAATTGTCGTTATATCGATCATATAAGCATAATATGGCTAATAATATGAGTTAGATTGATAATAATAAGAGCAATGAGTATAGTAATTGTCGTTATATCGATCATATAAGCATAATATGGCTAATAATATGAGTTAGATTGATAATAATAAGAGTAATGAGTATAGCAATTGTCATCCTATCGATCATATAAGCAGAATATGGCTAATAATATGAGTTAGATTGATAATAATAAGAGTAATGAGTATAGTAATTGTCGTCCTATAGATCATATAAGCATAATATGGCTAATAATATGAGTTAGATTGATAAAAGTAAGAGTAATGAGTATAGTTATTGTCGTCCTATCGATCATATAAGCATAATATGGCTAATAATATGAATTAGATTGATAATGATAAGAGTAATGAGTATAGCAATTGTCGTCCTATCGATCATATAGGCATAATATGGCTAATAATATGAGTTAGATTGATAATAATAAGAGTAATGAGTATAGTAATTGTCATCCTATCGATCATATAAGCATAATATGGCTAATAATATGAGTTAGATTGATAAGAATAAGAGTAATAGGTAGAGTAATTGTCGTTCTATCGATCATATCTGCATAATATGGTTAATAATATGAGTTAGATTGATAATACTGAGTGTAATAAGCATAGTAATTGTCGTTCTATCGACCATATAAGCATAATATGGCTAATAATATGAGTTAGATTGATAATAATAAGAGTAATGAGTATAGTAATTGTCGACCAATCGATCATATAAGCATAATATGGCTAATAATATGAATTAGAATGATAATAATAAGAGTAATGAGTATAGTAATTGTCGTCCTATCGATCATATAAGCATAATATGGCTAATAATACGAGTTAGATTGATAATAATAAGAGTAATGAGTATAGTAATTGTCGTTCTATCGGTCATATAACCATAATATGGCTAATAATATGAGTTAGATTGATAATAATAAGAGTGATAAGTATAGTAATTGTCGTTCTATCGGTCATATAACCATAATATGGCTAATAATATGAGTTAGATTGATAATAATAAGAGTAATGAGTATAGTAATTGGCGTCCTATCGATCATATAAGCATAATATGGCTAATAATATGAGTTAGATTGATAATAATAAGAGTAATAAGTATAGTAATTGTCGTTCTATCGGTCATATAAACATAATCCGGCTAATAATATGAGTTAGATTGATAACAGTGAGTGTAATAAGTATAGTAATTGTCGTTATATCGATCATATAAGCATAATATGGCTAATAATATGAGTTAGATTGATAATAATGAGAGTAATAAGTATAGTAATTGTCGTTCTATCGATCGTATAAGCATAATATGGCTAATAATATGAGTTAGATTGATAATGATAAGAGTAATGAGTATAGCAATTGTCGTCCTATCGATCATATAGGCATAATATGGCTAATAATATGAGTTAGATTGATAATAATAAGAGTAATGAGTATAGTAATTGTCATCCTATCGATCATATAAGCATAATATGGCTAATAATATGAGTTAGATTGATAAGAATAAGAGTAATAGGTAGAGTAATTGTCGTTCTATCGATCATATCTGCATAATATGGTTAATAATATGAGTTAGATTGATAATACTGAGTGTAATAAGCATAGTAATTGTCGTTCTATCGACCATATAAGCATAATATGGCTAATAATATGAGTTAGATTGATAATAATAAGAGTAATGAGTATAGTAATTGTCGACCAATCGATCATATAAGCATAATATGGCTAATAATATGAATTAGAATGATAATAATAAGAGTAATGAGTATAGTAATTGTCGTCCTATCGATCATATAAGCATAATATGGCTAATAATACGAGTTAGATTGATAATAATAAGAGTAATGAGTATAGTAATTGTCGTTCTATCGGTCATATAACCATAATATGGCTAATAATATGAGTTAGATTGATAATAATAAGAGTGATAAGTATAGTAATTGTCGTTCTATCGGTCATATAACCATAATATGGCTAATAATATGAGTTAGATTGATAATAATAAGAGTAATGAGTATAGCAATTGTCATCCTATCGATCATATAAGCATAATATGGCTAATAATATGAGTTAGATTGATAATAATAAGAGTAATAAGTATAGTAATTTTCGTTCTATCGGTCATATAACCATAATATGGCTAATAATATGAGTTAGATTGATAATAATATGAGTAATAAGTATAGTAATTGTCGTTCTATCGGTCATATAACCATAATATGGCTAATAATATGAGTTAGATTGATAAAAGTAAGAGTAATGAGTATAGTAATTGTCGTCCTATCGATCATATAAGCATAATATGGCTAATAATATGAGTTAGATTGATAATAATAAGAGTAATGAGTATAGTAATTATCGTCCTATCGATCATATAAGCATAATATGGCTAATAATATGAGTTAGATTGATAATAATAAGAGTAATGAGTATAGTAATTGTCGTCCTATAGATCATATAAGCATAATATGGCTAATAATATGAGTTAGATTGATATTAATAAGAGTAATAAATATAGTAATTGTCGTTCTATCGATCATATAAGCACAATATGGCTAATAATATGAGTTAGATTGATAATAATGAGAGTAATAAGTATAGTAATTGTCGTTCTATCGGTCATATAACCATAATATGGCTAATAATATGAGTTAGATTGATAATAATAAGAGTAATAAGTATAGTAATTGTCGTTCTATCGGTCATATAACAATAATATGGCTAATAATATGAGTTAGATTGATAATAATGAGAGTAATGAGTATAGTGATTGTCGTTCTATTGATCATATAAGCATAATATGGCTAATAATATGAGTTAGATTGATAATAATAAGAGTAATAAGTATAGTAATTGTCGTTCTATCGGTCATATAACCATAATATGGCTAATAATATGAGTTAGATTGATAATAATAAGAGTAATGAGTATAGTAATTGTCGTCCTATCGATCATATAAGCATAATATGGCTAATAATATGAGTTAGATTGATATTAATAAGAGTAATAAGTATAGTAATTGTCGTTCTATCGATCATATAAGCATAATATCGCTAACAATATGAGATAGATTGATAATAGTGAGAGTAATGAGTATAGTAATTGTCGTTCTATCGATCATATAAGCACAATATCGCTAACAATATGAGATAGATTGATAATAATAAGAGTAATGAGTATAGTAATTGTCGTTCTATCGATCATATAAGCACAATATGGCTAATAATATGAGTTAGATTGATAATAATGAGAGTAATAAGTATAGTAATTGTCGTTCTATCGGTCATATAACCATAATATGGCTAATAATATGAGTTAGATTGATAACAGTGAGTGTAATAAGTATAGTAATTGTCGTTATATCGATCATATAAGCATAATATGGCTAATAATACGAGTTAGATTGATAATAATAAGAGTAATGAGTATAGTAATTGTCGTTCTATCGGTCATATAACCATAATATGGCTAATAATATGAGTTAGATTGATAATAATAAGAGTAATAAGTATAGTAATTGTCGTTCTATCGGTCATATAACCATAATATGGCTAATAATATGAGTTAGATTGATAATAATAGGAGTAATGAGTATAGTAATTGTCGTCCTATAGATCATATAAGCATAATATGGCTAATAATATGAGTTAGATTGATAATAATATGAGTAATAAGTATAGTAATTGTCGTTCTATCGGTCATATAACCATAATATGGCTAATAATATGAGTTAGATTGATAAAAGTAAGAGTAATGAGTATAGTAATTGTCGTCCTATCGATCATATAAGCATAATATGGCTAATAATATGAGTTAGATTGATAATAATAAGAGTAATGAGTATAGTAATTATCGTCCTATCGATCATATAAGCATAATATGGCTAATAATATGAGTTAGATTGATAATAATAAGAGTAATGAGTATAGTAATTGTCGTCCTATAGATCATATAAGCATAATATGGCTAATAATATGAGTTAGATTGATATTAATAAGAGTAATAAATATAGTAATTGTCGTTCTATCGATCACATAAGCACAATATGGCTAATAATATGAGTTAGATTGATAATAATGAGAGTAATAAGTATAGTAATTGTCGTTCTATCGGTCATATAACCATAATATGGCTAATAATATGAGTTAGATTGATAATAATAAGAGTAATAAGTATAGTAATTGTCGTTCTATCGGTCATATAACCATAATATGGCTAATAATATGAGTTAGATTGATAATAATAAGAGTAATGAGTATAGTAATTAGCGTCCTATCGATCATATAAGCATAATATGGCTAATAATATGAGTTAGATTGATAATAATAAGAGTAATAAGTATAGTAATTGTCGTTCTACTGGTCATATAACCATAATATGGCTAATAATATGAGTTAGATTGATAACAGTGAGTGTAATAAGTATAGTAATTGTCGTTCTATCGGTCAAAAAACCATAATATGGCTAATAATATGAGTTAGATTGATAATAATAAGAGTAGAGAGTATAGTAATTGGCGTCCTATCGATCATATAAGCATAATATGGCTAATAATATGAGTTAGATTGATAATAATAAGAGTAATAAGTATAGTAATTGTCTATCGGTCATATAACCATAATACGGCTAATAACATGAGTTAGATTGATAACAGTGAGTGTAATAAGTATAGTAATTGTCGTTATATCGATCATATAAGCATAATATGGCTAATAATATGAGTTAGATTGATAATAATAAGAGCAATGAGTATAGTAATTGTCGTTATATCGATCATATAAGCATAATATGGCTAATAATATGAGTTAGATTGATAATAATAAGAGTAATGAGTATAGCAATTGTCATCCTATCGATCATATAAGCAGAATATGGCTAATAATATGAGTTAGATTGATAATAATAAGAGTAATGAGTATAGTAATTGTCGTCCTATAGATCATATAAGCATAATATGGCTAATAATATGAGTTAGATTGATAAAAGTAAGAGTAATGAGTATAGTTATTGTCGTCCTATCGATCATATAAGCATAATATGGCTAATAATATGAATTAGATTGATAATAATAAGAGTAATAGGTATAGTAATTGTCGTTATATCGATCACATAAGCATAATATGGCTAATAATATGAGTTAGATTGATAATAATAAGAGTAATGAGTATAGTAATTGTCATCCTATCGATCATATAAGCATAATATGGCTAATAATACGAGTTAGATTGATAATAATAAGAGTAATAAGTATAGTAATTGTCGTTCTATCGGTCATATAACCATAATATGGCTAATAATATGAGTTAGATTGATAATAATAAGAGTAATGAGTATAGTAATTGGCGTCCTATCGATCATATAAGCATAATATGGCTAATAATATGAGTTAGATCGATAATAATAAGAGTAATAAGTATAGTAATTGTCGTTCTATCGGTCATATAAACATAATCCGGCTAATAATATGAGTTAGATTGATAACAGTGAGTGTAATAAGTATAGTAATTGTCGTTATATCGATCATATAAGCATAATATGGCTAATAATATGAGTTAGATTGATAATAATGAGAGTAATAAGTATAGTAATTGTCGTTCTATCGATCGTATAAGCATAATATGGCTAATAATATGAGTTAGATTGATAATGATAAGAGTAATGAGTATAGCAATTGTCGTCCTATCGATCATATAGGCATAATATGGCTAATAATATGAGTTAGATTGATAATAATAAGAGTAATGAGTATAGTAATTGTCATCCTATCGATCATATAAGCATAATATGGCTAATAATATGAGTTAGATTGATAAGAATAAGAGTAATAGGTAGAGTAATTGTCGTTCTATCGATCATATCTGCATAATATGGTTAATAATATGAGTTAGATTGATAATAGTGAGTGTAATAAGCATAGTAATTGTCGTTCTATCGACCATATAAGCATAATATGGCTAATAATATGAGTTAGATTGATAATAATAAGAGTAATGAGTATAGTAATTGTCGACCAATCGATCATATAAGCATAATATGGCTAATAATATGAATTAGAATGATAATAATAAGAGTAATGAGTATAGTAATTGTCGTCCTATCGATCATATAAGCATAATATGGCTAATAATACGAGTTAGATTGATAATAATAAGAGTAATGAGTATAGTAATTGTCGTTCTATCGGTCATATAACCATAATATGGCTAATAATATGAGTTAGATTGATAATAATAAGAGTGATAAGTATAGTAATTGTCGTTCTATCGGTCATATAACCATAATATGGCTAATAATATGAGTTAGATTGATAATAATAAGAGTAATGAGTATAGCAATTGTCATCCTATCGATCATATAAGCATAATATGGCTAATAATATGAGTTAGATTGATAATAATAAGAGTAATAAGTATAGTAATTTTCGTTCTATCGGTCATATAACCATAATATGGCTAATAATATGAGTTAGATTGATAATAATATGAGTAATAAGTATAGTAATTGTCGTTCTATCGGTCATATAACCATAATATGGCTAATAATATGAGTTAGATTGATAAAAGTAAGAGTAATGAGTATAGTAATTGTCGTCCTATCGATCATATAAGCATAATATGGCTAATAATATGAGTTAGATTGATAATAATAAGAGTAATGAGTATAGTAATTATCGTCCTATCGATCATATAAGCATAATATGGCTAATAATATGAGTTAGATTGATAATAATAAGAGTAATGAGTATAGTAATTGTCGTCCTATAGATCATATAAGCATAATATGGCTAATAATATGAGTTAGATTGATAATAATAAGAGTAATAAGTATAGTAATTGTCGTTCTATCGGTCATGTAACCATAATCCGGCTAATAATATGAGTTAGATTGATAACAGTGAGTGTAATAAGTATAGTAATTGTCGTTATATCGATCATATAAGCATAATATGGCTAATAATATGAGTTAGATTGATAATAATAACAGCAATGAGTATTGTAATTGTCGCCCTATCGATCATGTAAGCATAATATGGCTAATAATATGAGTTAGATTGATAATAATAAGAGCAATGAGTATAGTAATTGTCGTTATATCGATCATATAAG
The DNA here is from genome assembly GCF_050947335.1 of Megachile rotundata. Classification (NCBI taxonomy): domain Eukaryota; kingdom Metazoa; phylum Arthropoda; class Insecta; order Hymenoptera; family Megachilidae; genus Megachile; species Megachile rotundata. Next base: position 121,315 of record NW_027473589.1, on the reverse strand, counting down.
CATAATATGGCTAATAATATGAGTTAGATTGATAATAATAAGAGTAATGAGTATAGCAATTGTCATCCTATCGATCATATAAGCAGAATATGGCTAATAATATGAGTTAGATTGATAATAATAAGAGTAATGAGTATAGTAATTGTCGTCCTATAGATCATATAAGCATAATATGGCTAATAATATGAGTTAGATTGATAAAAGTAAGTGTAATGAGTATAGTTATTGTCGTCCTATCGATCATATAAGCATAATATGGCTAATAATATGAATTAGATTGATAATAATAAGAGTAATAGGTATAGTAATTGTCGTTATATCGATCACATAAGCATAATATGGTTAATAATATGAGTTAGATTGATAATAGTGAGTGTAATAAGCATAGTAATTGTCGTTCTATCGACCATATAAGCATAATATGGCTAATAATATGAGTTAGATTGATAATAATAAGAGTAATGAGTATAGTAATTGTCGACCAATCGATCATATAAGCATAATATGGCTAATAATATGCATTAGAATGATAATAATAAGAGTAATGAGTATAGTAATTGTCGTCCTATCGATCATATAAGCATAATATGGCTAATAATATGAGTTAGATTGATAATAATAAGAGTAATGAGTATAGTAATTGTCGTCCTATCGATCATATAAGCATAATATGGCTAATAATATGAGTTAGATTGATAATAATGAGAGTAATGAGTATGGTAATTGTCATCCTATCGATCATATAAGCATATTATGGCTAATAATATGAGTTAGATTGATAAGAATAAGAGTAATAAGTAGAATAATGGTCGTTCTATCGATCATATCTGCATAATATGGTTAATAATATGAGTTAGATTGATAATAGTGAGTGTAATAAGCATGGTAATTGTCGTTCTATCGACCATATAACCATAATATGGCTAATAATATGAGTTAGATTGATAATAGTGAGTGTAATAAGTATAGTAATTGTCGTTCTATCGGTCATATAACCATAATATGGCTAATAATATAAGTTAGATTGATAACAGTGAGTGTAATAAGTATAGTAATTGTCGTTATATCGATCATATAAGAATAATATTGCTAATAATACGAGTTAGATTGATAATAATAAGAGTAATGAGTATAGTAATTGTCGTCCTATCGATCATATAAGCATAATATGGCTAATAATATGAATTAGATTGATAATAATAAGAGTAATGAGTATAGTAATTGTCGTTCTATCGATCATATAAGCATAAGATGGCTAATAATATGAGTTAGATTGATAATAATAAGCGTAATGAGTATAGTAATTGTCGTTCTATCGATCATATAAGCATAATATGGCTAATAATATGAGTTAGATTGATAATAATAAGAGTAATGAGTACAGTAATTGTCGTCCTATCGATCATATAAGCATAATATGGCCAATAATACGAGTTAGATTGATAATAATAAGAGTAATGAGTATAGTAATTGTCGTCCTATCGATCATATAAGCATATTATGGCTAATAATATGAGTTAGATTGATAATAATAAGCGTAATGAGTATAGTAATTGTCGTTCTATCGATCATATAAGCATAATATGGCTAATAATATGAGTTAGATTGATAATAATAAGAGTAATGAGTATAGTAATTGTCGTCCAATCGATCATATAAGCATAATATGGCTAATAATATGAATTAGAATGATAGTAATAAGAGTAATGAGTATAGTAATTGTCGTCCTATCGATCATATAAGCATAATATGGCTAATAATATGAGTTAGATTGATAATAATAAGAGTAATGAGTATAGTAATTGTCGTCCTATCGATCATATAAGCATAATATGGCTAATAATATGAGTTAGATTGATAATAATAAGAGTAATGAGTATGGTAATTGTCATCCTATCGATCATATAAGCATAATATGGCTAATAATATGAGTTAGATTGATAAGAATAAGAGTAATAAGTAGAATAATTGTCGTTCTATCGGTCATATCTGCATAATATGGTTAATAATATGAGTTAGATTGATAATAGTGAGTGTAATAAGCATGGTAATTGTCGTTCTATCGACCATATAACCATAATATGGCTAATAATATGAGTTAGATTGATAATAGTGAGTGTAATAAGTATAGTAATTGTCGTTCTATCGGTCATATAACCATAATATGGCTAATAATATAAGTTAGATTGATAACAGTGAGTGTAATAAGTATAGTAATTGTAGTTATATCGATCATATAAGAATAATATTGCTAATAATACGAGTTAGATTGATAATAATAAGAGTAATGAGTATAGTAATTGTCGTCCTATCGATCATATAAGCATAATATGGCTAATAATATGAATTAGATTGATAATAATAAGAGTAATGAGTCTAGTAATTGTCGTTCTATCGATCATATAAGCATAAGATGGCTAATAGTATGAGTTAGATTGATAATAATAAGCGTAATGAGTATAGTAATTGTCGTTCTATCGATCATATAAGCATAATATGGCTAATAATATGAGTTAGATTGATAATAATAAGAGTAATGAGTATAGTAATTGTCGTCCTATCGATCATATAAGCATAATATGGCTAATAATACGAGTTAGATTGATAATAATAAGAGTAATGAGTATAGTAATTATCGTCCTATCGATCATATAAGCATAATATGGCTAATAATATGAGTTAGATTGATAATAATAAGAGTAATGAGTATAGTAATTGTCGTCCTATAGATCATATAAGCATAATATGGCTAATAATATGAGTTAGATTGATAAAAGTAAGAGTAATGAGTATAGTTATTGTCGTCCTATCGATCATATAAGCATAATATGGCTAATAATATGAATTAGATTGATAATAATAAGAGTAATTGGTATAGTAATTGTCGTTATATCGATCATATAAGCATAATATGGCTAATAATATGAGTTAGATTGATAATAATAAGAGTAATGAGTATAGTAATTGGCGTCCTATCGATCATATAAGCATAATATGGCTAATAATATGAGTTAGATTGATAATAATAAGAGTAATAAGTATAGTAATTGTCGTTCTACTGGTCATATAACCATAATATGGCTAATAATATGAGTTAGATTGATAACAGTGAGTGTAATAAGTATAGTAATTGTCGTTCTATCGGTCAAAAAACCATAATATGGCTAATAATATGAGTTAGATTGATAATAATAAGAGTAGAGAGTATAGTAATTGGCGTCCTATCGATCATATAAGCATAATATGGCTAATAATATGAGTTAGATTGATAATAATAAGAGTAATAAGTATAGTAATTGTCTATCGGTCATATAACCATAATACGGCTAATAATATGAGTTAGATTGATAACAGTGAGTGTAATAAGTATAGTAATTGTCGTTATATCGATCATATAAGCATAATATGGCTAATAATATGAGTTAGATTGATAATAATAAGAGCAATGAGTATAGTAATTGTCGTTATATCGATCATATAAGCATAATATGGCTAATAATATGAGTTAGATTGATAATAATAAGAGTAATGAGTATAGCAATTGTCATCCTATCGATCATATAAGCAGAATATGGCTAATAATATGAGTTAGATTGATAATAATAAGAGTAATGAGTATAGTAATTGTCGTCCTATAGATCATATAAGCATAATATGGCTAATAATATGAGTTAGATTGATAAAAGTAAGAGTAATGAGTATAGTTATTGTCGTCCTATCGATCATATAAGCATAATATGGCTAATAATATGAATTAGATTGATAATAATAAGAGTAATAGGTATAGTAATTGTCGTTATATCGATCACATAAGCATAATATGGCTAATAATATGAGTTAGATTGATAATAATAAGAGTAACGAGTATAGTAATTGTCATCCTATCGATCATATAAGCATAATATGGCTAATAATACGAGTTAGATTGATAATAATAAGAGTAATGAGTATAGTCATTGTCGTCCTATCGATCATATATACATAATATGGCTAATAATATGAGTTAGATTGATAATAATAAGAGTATTGAGTATAGTAATTGTCGTCCTATCGATCATATAAGCATAATATGGCTAATAATATGAGTTAGATTGATAATAATAAGAGTAATAAGTATAGAAATTGTCGTTCTATCGGTCATGTAACCATAATATGGCTAATAATATGAGTTAGATTGATAATAATAAGAGTAATAAGTATAGTAATTGTCGTTCTATCGGTCATATAACCATAATATGGCTAATAATATGAGTTAGATTGATAATAATAAGAGTAATGAGTATAGTAATTGGCGTCCTATCGATCATATAAGCATAATATGGCTAATAATATGAGTTAGATTGATAATAATAAGAGTAATAAGTATAGTAATTGTCGTTCTATCGGTCATGTAACCATAATCCGGCTAATAATATGAGTTAGATTGATAACAGTGAGTGTAATAAGTATAGTAATTGTCGTTATATCGATCATATAAGCATAATATGGCTAATAATATGAGTTAGATTGATAATAATAAGAGCAATGAGTATTGTAATTGTCGCCCTATCGATCATGTAAGCATAATATGGCTAATAATATGAGTTAGATTGATAATAATAAGAGCAATGAGTATAGTAATTGTCGTTATATCGATCATATAAGCATAATATGGCTAATAATATGAGTTAGATTGATAATAATAAGAGTAATGAGTATAGCAATTGTCATCCTATCGATCATATAAGCAGAATATGGCTAATAATATGAGTTAGATTGATAATAATAAGAGTAATGAGTATAGTAATTGTCGTCCTATAGATCATATAAGCATAATATGGCTAATAATATGAGTTAGATTGATAAAAGTAAGTGTAATGAGTATAGTTATTGTCGTCCTATCGATCATATAAGCATAATATGGCTAATAATATGAGTTAGATTGATAAAAGTAAGAGTAATGAGTATAGTTATTGTCGTCCTATCGATCATATAAGCATAATATGGCTAATAATATGAATTAGATTGATAATAATAAGAGTAATAGGTATAGTAATTGTCGTTATATCGATCACATAAGCATAATATGGCTAATAATATGAGTTAGATTGATAATAATAAGAGTAACGAGTATAGTAATTGTCATCCTATCGATCATATAAGCATAATATGGCTAATAATACGAGTTAGATTGATAATAATAAGAGTAATGAGTATAGTCATTGTCGTCCTATCGATCATATATACATAATATGGCTAATAATATGAGTTAGATTGATAATAATAAGAGTAATAAGTATAGAAATTGTCGTTCTATCGGTCATGTAACCATAATATGGCTAATAATATGAGTTAGATTGATAATAATAAGAGCAATGAGTATTGTAATTGTCGCCCTATCGATCATGTAAGCATAATATGGCTAATAATATGAGTTAGATTGATAATAATAAGAGCAATGAGTATAGTAATTGTCGTTATATCGATCATATAAGCATAATATGGCTAATAATATGAGTTAGATTGATAATAATAAGAGTAATGAGTATAGCAATTGTCATCCTATCGATCATATAAGCAGAATATGGCTAATAATATGAGTTAGATTGATAATAATAAGAGTAATGAGTATAGTAATTGTCGTCCTATAGATCATATAAGCATAATATGGCTAATAATATGAGTTAGATTGATAAAAGTAAGTGTAATGAGTATAGTTATTGTCGTCCTATCGATCATATAAGCATAATATGGCTAATAATATGAATTAGATTGATAATAATAAGAGTAATAGGTATAGTAATTGTCGTTATATCGATCACATAAGCATAATATGGTTAATAATATGAGTTAGATTGATAATAGTGAGTGTAATAAGCATAGTAATTGTCGTTCTATCGACCATATAAGCATAATATGGCTAATAATATGAGTTAGATTGATAATAATAAGAGTAATGAGTATAGTAATTGTCGACCAATCGATCATATAAGCATAATATGGCTAATAATATGCATTAGAATGATAATAATAAGAGTAATGAGTATAGTAATTGTCGTCCTATCGATCATATAAGCATAATATGGCTAATAATATGAGTTAGATTGATAATAATAAGAGTAATGAGTATAGTAATTGTCGTCCTATCGATCATATAAGCATAATATGGCTAATAATATGAGTTAGATTGATAATAATGAGAGTAATGAGTATGGTAATTGTCATCCTATCGATCATATAAGCATAATATGGCTAATAATATGAGTTAGATTGATAAGAATAAGAGTAATAAGTAGAATAATGGTCGTTCTATCGATCATATCTGCATAATATGGTTAATAATATGAGTTAGATTGATAATAGTGAGTGTAATAAGCATGGTAATTGTCGTTCTATCGACCATATAACCATAATATGGCTAATAATATGAGTTAGATTGATAATAGTGAGTGTAATAAGTATAGTAATTGTCGTTCTATCGGTCATATAACCATAATATGGCTAATAATATAAGTTAGATTGATAACAGTGAGTGTAATAAGTATAGTAATTGTCGTTATATCGATCATATAAGAATAATATTGCTAATAATACGAGTTAGATTGATAATAATAAGAGTAATGAGTATAGTAATTGTCGTCCTATCGATCATATAAGCATAATATGGCTAATAATATGAATTAGATTGATAATAATAAGAGTAATGAGTATAGTAATTGTCGTTCTATCGATCATATAAGCATAAGATGGCTAATAATATGAGTTAGATTGATAATAATAAGCGTAATGAGTATAGTAATTGTCGTTCTATCGATCATATAAGCATAATATGGCTAATAATATGAGTTAGATTGATAATAATAAGAGTAATGAGTACAGTAATTGTCGTCCTATCGATCATATAAGCATAATATGGCCAATAATATGAGTTAGATTGATAATAATAAGAGTAATGAGTATAGTAATTGTCGTCCTATCGATCATATAAGCATATTATGGCTAATAATATGAGTTAGATTGATAATAATAAGCGTAATGAGTATAGTAATTGTCGTTCTATCGATCATATAAGCATAATATGGCTAATAATATGAGTTAGATTGATAATAATAAGAGTAATGAGTATAGTAATTGTCGTCCAATCGATCATATAAGCATAATATGGCTAATAATATGAATTAGAATGATAGTAATAAGAGTAATGAGTATAGTAATTGTCGTCCTATCGATCATATAAGCATAATATGGCTAATAATATGAGTTAGATTGATAATAATAAGAGTAATGAGTATAGTAATTGTCGTCCTATCGATCATATAAGCATAATATGGCTAATAATATGAGTTAGATTGATAATAATAAGAGTAATGAGTATGGTAATTGTCATCCTATCGATCATATAAGCATAATATGGCTAATAATATGAGTTAGATTGATAAGAATAAGAGTAATAAGTAGAATAATTGTCGTTCTATCGGTCATATCTGCATAATATGGTTAATAATATGAGTTAGATTGATAATAGTGAGTGTAATAAGCATGGTAATTGTCGTTCTATCGACCATATAACCATAATATGGCTAATAATATGAGTTAGATTGATAATAGTGAGTGTAATAAGTATAGTAATTGTCGTTCTATCGGTCATATAACCATAATATGGCTAATAATATAAGTTAGATTGATAACAGTGAGTGTAATAAGTATAGTAATTGTAGTTATATCGATCATATAAGAATAATATTGCTAATAATACGAGTTAGATTGATAATAATAAGAGTAATGAGTATAGTAATTGTCGTCCTATCGATCATATAAGCATAATATGGCTAATAATATGAATTAGATTGATAATAATAAGAGTAATGAGTCTAGTAATTGTCGTTCTATCGATCATATAAGCATAAGATGGCTAATAGTATGAGTTAGATTGATAATAATAAGCGTAATGAGTATAGTAATTGTCGTTCTATCGATCATATAAGCATAATATGGCTAATAATATGAGTTAGATTGATAATAATAAGAGTAATGAGTATAGTAATTGTCGTCCTATCGATCATATAAGCATAATATGGCTAATAATACGAGTTAGATTGATAATAATAAGAGTAATGAGTATAGTAATTATCGTCCTATCGATCATATAAGCATAATATGGCTAATAATATGAGTTAGATTGATAATAATAAGAGTAATGAGTATAGTAATTGTCGTCCTATAGATCATATAAGCATAATATGGCTAATAATATGAGTTAGATTGATAAAAGTAAGAGTAATGAGTATAGTTATTGTCGTCCTATCGATCATATAAGCATAATATGGCTAATAATATGAATTAGATTGATAATAATAAGAGTAATTGGTATAGTAATTGTCGTTATATCGATCATATAAGCATAATATGGCTAATAATATGAGTTAGATTGATAATAATAAGAGTAATGAGTATAGTAATTGTCATCCTATCGATCATATAAGCATAATATGGCTAATAATACGAGTTAGATTGATAATAATAAGAGTAATGAGTATAGTAATTGTCGTCCTATCGATCATATAAGCATAATATGGCTAATAATATGAGTTAGATTGATATTAATAAGAGTAATAAATATAGTAATTGTCGTTCTATCGATCATATAAGCACAATATGGCTAATAATATGAGTTAGATTGATAATAATGAGAGTAATAAGTATAGTAATTGTCGTTCTATCGGTCATATAACCATAATATGGCTAATAATATGAGTTAGATTGATAATAATAAGAGTAATAAGTATAGTAATTGTCGTTCTATCGGTCATATAACCATAATATGGCTAATAATATGAGTTAGATTGATAATAATAAGAGTAATGAGTATAGTAATTGGCGTCCTATCGATCATATAAGCATAATATGGCTAATAATATGAGTTAGATTGATAATAATAAAAGTAATAAGTATAGAAATTGTCGTTCTACTGGTCATATAACCATAATATGTCTACTAATATGAGTTAGATTGATAACAGTGAGTGTAATAAGTATAGTAATTGTCGTTATATCGATCATATAAGCATAATATGGCTAATAATACGAGTTAGATTGATAATAATAAGAGTAATGAGTATAGTAATTGTCGTTCTATCGGTCATATAAGCATAATATGGCTAATAATATGAGTTAGATTGATAATAATATGAGTAATAAGTATAGAAATTGTCGTTCTACTGGTCATATAACCATAATATGGCTAATAATATGAGTTAGATTGATAACAGTGAGTGTAATAAGTATAGTAATTGTCGTTATATCGATCACATAAGCATAATATGGCTAATAATACGAGTTAGATTGATAATAATAAGAGTAATGAGTATAGTAATTGTCGTTCTATCGGTCATATAACCATAATATGGCTAATAATATGAGTTAGATTGATAATAATGAGAGTATTGAGTATAGTGATTGTCGTTCTATTGATCATATAAGCATAATATGGCTAATAATATGAGTTAGATTAATAATAATAAGAGTAATAAGTATAGTAATTGTCGTTCTATCGGTCATATAACCATAATATGGCTAATAATATGAGTTAGATTGATAATAATAAGAGTAATGAGTATAGTAATTGTCGTCCTATCGATCATATAAGCATAATATGGCTAATAATATGAGTTAGATTGATATTAATAAGAGTAATAAGTATAGTAATTGTCGTTCTATCGATCATATAAGCATAATATGGCTAACAATATGAGATAGATTGATAATAGTGAGAGTAATGAGTATAGTAATTGTCGTTCTATCGATCATATAAGCACAATATGGCCAATAATATGAGTTAGATTGATAATAATAAGAGTAATGAGTATAGTAATTGGCGTCCTATCGATCATATATGCATAATATTTCTAATAATATGAGTTAGATTGATAATAATAAGAGTAATGAGTATAGTAATTGTCATCCTATCGATCATATAAGCATAATATGGCTAATAATACGAGTTAGATTGATAATAATAAGAGTAATGAGTATAGTAATTGTCGTCCTATCGATCATATAAGCATAATATGGCTAATAATATGAGTTAGATTGATATTAATAAGAGTAATAAATATAGTAATTGTCGTTCTATCGATCATATAAGCACAATATGGCTAATAATATGAGTTAGATTGATAATAATGAGAGTAATAAGTATAGTAATTGTCGTTCTATAGGTCATATAACCATGATATGGCTAATAATATGAGTTAGATTGATAATAATAAGAGTAATAAGTATAGTAATTGTCGTTCTATCGGTCATATAACCATAATATGGCTAATAATATGAGTTAGATTGATAATAATAAGAGTAATGAGTATAGTAATTGGCGTCCTATCGATCATATAAGCATAATATGGCTAATAATATGAGATAGATTGATAATAGTGAGTGTAATAAGTATAGTAATTGTCGTTCTATCGATCATATAAGCACAATATGGCTAATAATATGAGTTAGATTGATAATAATAAGAGTAATGAGTATAGTAATTGGCGTCCTATCGATCATATAAGCATAATATGGCTAATAATATGAGTTAGATTGATAATAATAAGAGTAATAAGTATAGTAATTGACGTTCTATCGATCATATAAGCACAATATGGCTAATAATATGAGTTAGATTGATAATAATAAGAGTAATGAGTATAGTAATTGGCGTCCTATCTAATAATAAAGAGTAATAAGTATAGTAATTTGTCGTTCTATCGGTCATATAACCATAATATGGCTAATAATATGAGTTAGATTGATAATAATAAGAGTAATGAGTATAGTAATTGGCGTCCTATCGATCATATAAGCATAATATGGCTAATAATATGAGTTTAGATTGATAATAATAAGAGTAATAAGTATAGAAATTGTCGTTCTACTGGTCATATAACCATAATATGGCTAATAATATGAGTTAGATTGATAATAATGAGAGTAATGAGTATAGTGATTGTCGTTCTATCGATCATATAAGCATAATATGGCTAATAATATGAGTTAGATTGATATTAATAAGAGTAATAAAATATAGTAATTGTCGTTCTATCGATCATATAAGCACAATATGGCTAATAATATGAGTTAGATTGATAATAATGAGAGTAATAAGTATAGTAATTGTCGTTCTATCGGTCATATAACCATGATATGGCTAATAATATGAGTTAGATTGATAATAATAAGAGTAATAAGTATAGTAATTGTCGTTCTATCGGTCATATAACCATAATATGGCTAATAATATGAGTTAGATTGATAATAATAAGAGTAATGAGTATAGTAATTGGCGTCCCTATCGATCATATAAGCATAATATGGCTAATAATATGAGTTAGATTGATAATAATAAGAGTAATAAGTATAGAAATTGTCGTTCTACTGGTCATATAACCATAATATGGCTAATAATATGAGATAGATTGATAAACAGTGAGTGTAATAAGTATAGTAATTGTCGTTATATCGATCATATAAGCATAATATGGCTAATAATACGAGTTAGATTGATAATAATAAGAGTAATGAGTATAGTAATTGTCGTTCTATCGGTCATATAAGCATAATATGGCTAATAATATGAGTTAGATTGATAATAATAAGGAGTAATAAGTATAGAAATTGTCGTTTCTACTGGTCATATAACCATAATATGGCTAATAATATGAGTTAGATTGATAACAGTGAGTGTAAATAAGTATAGTAATTGTCGTTATATCGATCATATAAGCATAATATGGGCTAATAATACGAGTTAGATTGATAATAATAAGAGTAATGAGTATAGTAATTGTCGTTTCTATCGGTCATATAACCATAATATGGCTAATAATATGAGTTAGATTGATAATAATGAGAGTATTGAGTATAGTGATTGTCGTTCTATTGATCATATAAGCATAATATGGCTAATAATATGAGTTAGATTGATAATAATAAGAGTAATAAGTATAGTAATTGTCGTTCTATCGGTCATATAAACCATAATATGGCTAATAATATGAGTTAGATTGATAATAATAAGAGTAATGAGTATAGTAAATTGTCGTCCTATCGATCATATAAGCATAATATGGCTAATAATATGAGTTAGATTGATATTAATAAGAGTAATAAGTATAGTAATTGTCGTTCTATCGATCATATAAGCATAATATGGCTAACAATATGAGATAGATTGATAATAGTGAGAGTAATGAGTATAGTAAATTGTCGTTCTATCGATCATATAAGCACAATATGGCTAATAATATGAGTTAGATTGATAATAATAAGAGTAATGAGTATAGTAATTGGCGTCCTATCGATCATATACGCATAATATTTTCTAATAATATGAGTTAGATTGATAATAATAAGAGTAATAAGTATAGTAATTGTCGTTTCTATCGGTCATATAACCATAATATGGCTAATAATATGAGTTAGATTGATAATAATAAGAGTAATGAGTATAGTAATTGGCGTCCTATCGATCATATAAGCATAATATGGCTAATAATATGAGTTAGATTGATAATAATAAGAGTAATAAGTATAGAAAATTGTCCGTTCTACTGGTCATATAACCATAATATGGCTAATAATATGAGTTAGATTGATAATAATGAGAGTAATGAGTATAGTGATTGTCGTTTCTATTGATCATATAAGCATAATATGGCTAATAATATGAGTTAGATTGATAATAATGAGAGTAATAAGTATAGTAAATTGGTCGTTTCTATCGGTCATATAACCATAATATGGCTAATAATATGAGTTAGATTGATAATAATAAGAGTAATAAGTATAGTAATTGTCGTTTCTATCGGTCATATAAACCATAATATGGCTAATAATATGAGTTACATTGATAATAATGAGAGTAATGAGTATAGTGATTGTCGTTCTAATCGATCATATAAGCATAATATGGCTAATAATATGAGTTAGATTGATAATAATAAGAGTAATAAGTATAGTAATTGTCGTTCTATCGGTCCATATAACCATAATATGGCTAATAATATGAGATAGATTGATAATAGTGAGTGTAATAAGTATAGTAATTGTCGTTCTATCGATCATATAAGCACAATATGGCTAATAATATGAGTTAGATTGATAATAATAAGAGTAATGAGTATAGTAAATTGGCGTCCTATCGATCATATAAGCATAATATGGCTAATAATATGAGTTAGAATTGATATTAATAAGAGTAATAAGTATAGTAATTGTCGTTCTATCGATCATCATATAAGCACAATATGGCTAATAATATGAGTTAGATTGATAATAATAAGAGTAATAAGTAGAGTAATTGTCGTTCTATCGGTCATATAACCATAATATGGCTTAATAATATGAGTTAGATTGATAACAGTGAGTGTAATAAGTATAGTAATTGTCCGTTATAATCGATCACATAAGCATAATATGGCTAATAATACGAGTTCGATTGATAATAATAAGAGTAATGAGTATAGTAATTGTCCGTTTCTATCGGTCCATATAACCATAATATGGGCTAATAATATGAGTTAGATTGATAATAATGAGAGTATTGAGTATAGTGATTGTCGTTCTATTGATCATATAAGCATAATATGGCTAATAATATGAGTTAGATTGATAATAATAAGAGTAATAAGTATAGTAAATTGTCGTTTCTATCGGTCATATAACCATAATATGGCTAATAATATGAGTTAGATTGATAATAATAAGAGTAATGAGTATAGTAATTGTCGTCCTATCGATCATATAAGCATAATATGGCTAATAATATGAGTTAGATTGATATTAATAAAGAGTAATAAGTATAGTAATTGTCGTTCTATCGATCATATAAGCATAATATGGCTAACAATATGAGATAGATTGATAATGGTGAGAGTAATGAGTATAGTAATTGTCGTTTCTACCGATCATATAAGCACAATATGGCCAATAATATGAGTTAGATTGATAATAATAAGAGTAATGAGTATAGTAAATTGGCGTCCTATCGATCATATATGCATAATATTTCTAATAATATGAGTTAGATTGATAATAATAAGAGTAATGAGTATAGTAATTGTCATCCTATCGATCATATAAGCATAATATGGCTAATAATACGAGTTAGATTGATAATAATAAGAGTAATGAGTATAGTAATTGTCGTCCTGTCGATCATATAAGCATAATATGGGCTAATAATATGAGTTTAGATTGATAATAATAAGAGTAATAAGTATAGAAATTGTCGTTCTATCGGTCATATAACCATAATATGGCTAATAATATGAGTTAGGTTGATAATAATAAGAGTAATGAGTATAGTAAATTGGGCGTCCCTATCGATCATATAAGCATAATATGGCTAATAATATGAGTTAGATTGATAATAATAAGAGTAATAAGTATAGAAAATTGTCGTTTCTACTGGTCATATAAACCATAATATGGCTAATAATATGAGTTAGATTGATAATAATGAGAGTAATGAGTATAGTGATTGTCGTTCTATTGATCATATAAGCATAATATGGCTAATAATATGAGTTAGATTGATAATAATAAGAGTAATAAGTATAGTAAATTGTCGTTCTATCGGTTATATAACCATAATATTGGCTAATAATATGAGTTAGATTGATAATAATAAGAGTAATGAGTATAGTAAATTGTCGTCCTATCGATCATATAAGCATAATATGGCTAATAATATGAGTTAGAGTGATAATAATAAGAGTAATAAGTATAGTAATTGTCGTTCAATCGGTCATATAGCCATAATATGGCTAATAATATGAGTTAGATTGATATTAATAAGAGTAATAAGTATAGTAATTGTCGTTCTATCGATCATATAAGCATAATATGGGCTAACAATATGAGATAGATTGATAATAGTGAGTGTAATAAGTATAGTAATTGTCGTTGTATCGATCATATAAGCACAATATGGCTAATAATATGAGTTAGATTGATAATAATAAGAGTAATGAGTATAGTAATTGGCGTCCTATCGATCATATAAGCATAATATGGCTAATAATATGAGTTAGATTGATAATAATAAGAGTAATAAGTATAGTAATTGTCGTTCTATCGGTCATATAACCCATAATATGGTTTAATAATATGAGTTAGATTGATAACAGTGAGTGTAATAAGTATAGTAATTTTCGTTATATCGATCATATAAGTATAATATGGCTAATAATACGAGTTAGATTGATAATAATAAGAGTAATGAGTATAGTAAATTGTCGTTCTATCGGTAATATGACCATAATAATGGCTAATAATATGAGTTAGATTGATAATAATAAGAGTAATGAGTATAGTAATTGGCGTCCTATCGATCATATAAGCATAATATGGCTAATAATACGAGTTAGATTGATAATAATAAGAGTAATGAGTATAGTAATTGTCGTCCTTTCGATCATATAAGCATAATATGGCTAATAATATGAGTTAGATTGATATTAGTAAGAGTAATAAATATAGTAATTGTCGTTCTATCGATCATATAAGCACAATATGGCTAATAATATGAGTTTAGATTGATAATAATGAGAGTAATAAGTATAGTAATTGTCGTTCTATCGGTCATATAACCATAATATGGCTAATAATATGGAGTTAGATTGATAATAATAAGAGTAATAAGTATAGTAATTGTCGTTCTATCGGTCATATAACCATAAATATGGCTAATAATATGAGTTACATTGATAATAATGAGAGTAATGGAGTATAGTGATTGTCGTTTCTATCGATCATATAAGCATAATATGGCTAATAATATGAGTTAGATTGATAATAATAAGAGTAATAAGTATAGTAATTGTCGTTCTATCGGTCATATAAACCATAATATGGCTAATAATATGAGATAGATTGATAATAGTGAGTGTAATAAGTATAGTAATTGTCGTTCTATCGATCATATAAGCACAATATGGCTAATAATATGAGTTAGATTGATAATAATAAGAGTAATGAGTATAGTAATTGGCGTCCTATCGATCATATAAGCATAATATGGCTAATAATATGAGTTAGATTGATATTAATAAGAGTAATAAGTATAGTAATTGTCGTTCTATCGATCATATAAGCACAATATGGCTAATAATATGAGTTAGATTGATAATAATAAGAGTAATAAGTAGAGTAATTGTCGTTCTATCGGTCATATAACCATAATATGGCTAATAATATGAGTTAGATTGATAACAGTGAGTGTAATAAGTATAGTAATTGTCGTTATATCGATCACATAAGCATAATATGGCTAATAATACGAGTTCGATTGATAATAATAAGAGTAATGAGTATAGTAATTGTCGTTTCTATCGGTCATATAACCATAATATGGCTAATAATATGAGTTAGATTGATAATAATGAGAGTATTGAGTATAGTGATTGTCGTTCTATTGATCATATAAGCATAATATGGCTAATAATATGAGTTAGATTGATAATAATAAGAGTAATAAGTATAGTAATTGCCGTTTCTATCGGTCATATAACCATAAATATGGCTAATAATATGAGTTAGATTGATAATAATAAGAGTAATGAGTATAGTAATTTGTCGTCCTATCGATCATATAAGCATAATATGGCTAATAATATGAGTTAGATTGATATTAATAAGAGTAATAAGTATAGTAATTGTCGTTCTATCGATCATATAAGCATAATATGGCTAACAATATGAGATAGATTGATAATGGTGAGAGTAATGAGTATAGTAATTGTCGTTTCTACCGATCATATAAGCACAATATGGCCCAATAATATGAGTTAGATTGATAATAATAAGAGTAATGAGTATAGTAATTGGCGTCCCTATCGATCATATATGCATAATATTTTCTAATAATATGAGTTAGATTGATAATAATAAGAGTAATGAGTATAGTAATTGTCATCCTATCGATCATATAAGCATAATATGGCTAATAAATACGAGTTAGATTGATAATAAATAAGAGTAATGAGTATAGTAATTGTCGTCCTGTCGATCATATAAGCATAATATGGCTAATAATATGAGTTAGATTGATATTAATAAGAGTAATAAATATAGTAATTGTGGTTCTATCGATCATATAAGCACAATATGGCTAAATAATATGAGTTAGATTGATAATAATGAGAGTAATAAGTATAGTAAATTGTCGTTCTATCGGTCATATAAACCATAATATGGCTAATAATATGAGTTAGATTTGATAAACAGTGAGTGTAATAAGTATAGTAATTGTCGTTATATCGATCATATAAGCATAATATGGCTAATAATACGAGTTAGATTGATAATAATAAGAGTAATGAGTATAGTAATTGTCGTTCTATCGGTCATATAACCATAATATGGCTAATAATATGAGTTAGATTGATAATAATGAGAGTAATGAGTATAGTGATTGTCGTTCGATTGATCATATAAGCATAATATGGCTAATAATATGAGTTAGATTGATAATAATAAGAGTAATGAGTATAGTAATTGTCGTCCTATCGATCATATAAGCATAATATGGCTAATAATACGAGTTAGATTGATAATAATAAGAGTAATGAGTATAGCAATTGTCGTTCTATCGGTCATATAACCATAATATGGCTAATAATATGAGTTAGATTGATATTAATAAGAGTAATAAGTATAGTAATTGTCGTTTCTATCGATCATATAAGCATAATATGGCTAACAATATGAGATAGATTGATAATAGTGAGAGTAATGAGTATAGTAATTTGTCGTTCTATCGATCATATAAGCACAATATGGCTAATAATGTGAGTTAGATTGATAATAATAAGAGTAATGAGTATAGTAATTGGCGTCCTATCGATCATATAAGCATAATATGGCTAATAATATGAGTTAGATTGATAATAATAAGAGCAATGAGTATAGTAATTGTCCATCCTATCGATCATATAAGCATAATATGGCTAATAATACGAGTTAGATTGATAATAATAAGAGTAATGAGTATAGTAATTGTCGTCCTATCGATCATATAAGCATAATATGGCTAATAATATGAGTTAGATTGATATTAATAAGAGTAATAAATATAGTAATTGTCGTTCTATCGATCATATAAGCACAATATGGCTAATAATATGAGTTAGATTGATAATAATGAGAGTAATAAGTATAGTAATTGTCGTTCTATCGGTCATATAACCATGATATGGCTAATAATATGAGTTAGATTGATAATAATAAGAGTAATAAGTATAGTAATTGTCGTTCTATCGGTCATATAACCATAATATGGCTAATAATATGAGTTAGATTGATAATAATAAGAGTAATGAGTATAGTAATTGGCGTCCTATCGATCATATAAGCATAATATGGCTAATAATATAAGCATAATATGGCTAATAATATGAGTTAGATTGATAATAATAAGAGTAATAAGTATAGAAATTGTCGTTCTACTGGTCATATAACCATAATATGGCTAATAATATGAGATAGATTGATAACAGTGAGTGTAATAAGTATAGTAATTGTCGTTATATCGATCATATAAGCATAATATGGCTAATAATACGAGTTAGATTGATAATAATAAGAGTAATGAGTATAGTAATTGTCGTTCTATCGGTCATATAAGCATAATATGGCTAATAATATGAGTTAGATTGATAATAATAAGAGTAATAAGTATAGAAATTGTCGTTCTACTGGTCATATAACCATAATATGGCTAATAATATGAGTTAGATTGATAACAGTGAGTGTAATAAGTATAGTAATTGTCGTTATATCGATCATATAAGCATAATATGGCTAATAATACGAGTTAGATTGATAATAATAAGAGTAATGAGTATAGTAATTGTCGTTCTATCGGTCATATAACCATAATATGGCTAATAATATGAGTTAGATTGATAATAATGAGAGTATTGAGTATAGTGATTGTCGTTCTATTGATCATATAAGCATAATATGGCTAATAATATGAGTTAGATTGATAATAATAAGAGTAATAAGTATAGTAATTGTCGTTCTATCGGTCATATAACCATAATATGGCTAATAATATGAGTTAGATTGATAATAATAAGAGTAATGAGTATAGTAATTGTCGTCCTATCGATCATATAAGCATAATATGGCTAACAATATGAGATAGATTGATAATAGTGAGTGTAATAAGTATAGTAATTGTCGTTCTATCGATCATATAAGCACAATATGGCTAATAATATGAGTTAGATTGATAATAATAAGAGTAATGAGTATAGTAATTGGCGTCCTATCGATCATATAAGCATAATATGGCTAATAATATGAGTTAGATTGATAATAATAAGAGTAATAAGTATAGTAATTGTCGTTCTATCGGTCATATAACCATAATATGGCTAATAATATGAGTTAGATTGATAACAGTGAGTGTAATAAGTATAGTAATTTTCGTTATATCGATCATATAAGTATAATATGGCTAATAATACGAGTTAGATTGATAATAATAAGAGTAATGAGTATAGTAATTGTCGTTCTATCGGTAATATGACCATAATATGGCTAATAATATGAGTTAGAATGATAATAATAAGAGTAATGAGTATAGTAATTGGCGTCCTATCGATCATATAAGCATAATATGGCTAATAATACGAGTTAGATTGATAATAATAAGAGTAATGAGTATAGTAATTGTCGTCCTTTCGATCATATAAGCATAATATGGCTAATAATATGAGTTAGATTGATATTAGTAAGAGTAATAAATATAGTAATTGTCGTTCTATCGATCATATAAGCACAATATGGCTAATAATATGAGTTAGATTGATAATAATGAGAGTAATAAGTATAGTAATTGTCGTTCTATCGGTCATATAACCATAATATGGCTAATAATATGAGTTAGATTGATAATAATAAGAGTAATAAGTATAGTAATTGTCGTTCTATCGGTCATATAACCATAATATGGCTAATAATATGAGTTAGATTGATAATAATGAGAGTAATGAGTATAGTGATTGTCGTTCTATCGATCATATAAGCATAATATGGCTAATAATATGAGTTAGATTGATAATAATAAGAGTAATAAGTATAGTAATTGTCGTTCTATCGGTCATATAACCATAATATGGCTAATAATATGAGATAGATTGATAATAGTGAGTGTAATAAGTATAGTAATTGTCGTTCTATCGATCATATAAGCACAATATGGCTAATAATATGAGTTAGATTGATAATAATAAGAGTAATGAGTATAGTAATTGGCGTCCTATCGATCATATAAGCATAATATGGCTAATAATATGAGTTAGATTGATAATAATAAGAGTAATAAGTATAGTAATTGACGTTCTATCGATCATATAAGCACAATATGGCTAATAATATGAGTTAGATTGATAATAATAAGAGTAATGAGTATAGTAATTGGCGTCCTATCGATCATATACGCATAATATTTCTAATAATATGAGTTAGATTGATAATAATAAGAGTAATAAGTATAGTAATTGTCGTTCTATCGGTCATATAACCATAATATGGCTAATAATATGAGTTAGATTGATAATAATAAGAGTAATGAGTATAGTAATTGGCGTCCTATCGATCATATAAGCATAATATGGCTAATAATATGAGTTAGATTGATAATAATAAGAGTAATAAGTATAGAAATTGTCGTTCTACTGGTCATATAACCATAATATGGCTAATAATATGAGTTAGATTGATAATAATGAGAGTATTGAGTATAGTGATTGTCGTTCTATTGATCATATAAGCATAATATGGCTAATAATATGAGTTAGATTGATAATAATAAGAGTAATAAGTATAGTAATTGTCGTTCTATCGGTCATATAACCATAATATGGCTAATAATATGAGTTAGATTGATAATAATGAGAGTAATGAGTATAGTGATTGTCGTTCTATCGATCATATAAGCATAATATGGCTAATAATATGAGTTAGATTGATAATAATAAGAGTAATAAGTATAGTAATTGTCGTTCTATCGGTCATATAACCATAATATGGCTAATAATATGAGATAGATTGATAATAGTGAGTGTAATAAGTATAGTAATTGTCGTTCTATCGATCATATAAGCACAATATGGCTAATAATATGAGTTAGATTGATAATAATAAGAGTAATGAGTATAGTAATTGGCGTCCTATCGATCATATAAGCATAATATGGCTAATAATATGAGTTAGATTGATAATAATAAGAGTAATAAGTATAGTAATTGACGTTCTATCGATCATATAAGCACAATATGGCTAATAATATGAGTTAGATTGATAATAATAAGAGTAATGAGTATAGTAATTGGCGTCCTATCGATCATATACGCATAATATTTCTAATAATATGAGTTAGATTGATAATAATAAGAGTAATAAGTATAGTAATTGTCGTTCTATCGGTCATATAACCATAATATGGCTAATAATATGAGTTAGATTGATAATAATAAGAGTAATGAGTATAGTAATTGGCGTCCTATCGATCATATAAGCATAATATGGCTAATAATATGAGTTAGATTGATAATAATAAGAGTAATAAGTATAGAAATTGTCGTTCTACTGGTCATATAACCATAATATGGCTAATAATATGAGTTAGATTGATAATAATGAGAGTATTGAGTATAGTGATTGTCGTTCTATTGATCATATAAGCATAATATGGCTAATAATATGAGTTAGATTGATAATAATAAGAGTAATAAGTATAGTAATTGTGGTTCTATCGGTTATATAACCATAATATGGCTAATAATATGAGTTAGATTGATAATAATAAGAGTAATGAGTATAGTAATTGTCGTCCTATCGATCATATAAGCATAATATGGCTAATAATATGAGTTAGATTGATATTAATAAGAGTAATAAGTATAGTAATTGTCGTTCTATCGATCATATAAGCATAATATGGCTACCAATATGAGATAGATTGATAATAGTGAGTGTAATAAGTATAGTAATTGTCGTTCTATCGATCATATAAGCACAATATGGCTAATAATATGAGTTAGATTGATAATAATAAGAGTAATGAGTATAGTAATTGGCGTCCTATCGATCATATAAGCATAATATGGCTAATAATATGAGTTAGATTGATAATAATAAGAGTAATGAATATAGTAATTGGCGTCCTATCGATCATATAAGCATAATATGGCTAATAATACGAGTTAGATTGATAATAATAAGAGTAATGAGTATAGTAATTGTCGTCCTTTCGATCATATAAGCATAATATGGCTAATAATATGAGTTAGATTGATATTAGTAAGAGTAATAAATATAGTAATTGTCGTTCTATCGATCATATAAGCACAATATGGCTAATAATATGAGTTAGATTGATAATAATGAGAGTAATAAGTATAGTAATTGTCGTTCTATCGGTCATATAACCATAATATGGCTAATAATATGAGTTAGATTGATAATAATAAGAGTAATAAGTATAGTAATTGTCGTTCTATCGGTCATATAACCATAATATGGCTAATAATATGAGTTAGATTGATAATAATGAGAGTAATGAGTATAGTGATTGTCGTTCTATCGATCATATAAGCATAATATGGCTAATAATATGAGTTAGATTGATAATAATAAGAGTAATAAGTATAGTAATTGTCGTTCTATCGGTCATATAACCATAATATGGCTAATAATATGAGTTAGATTGATAACAGTGAGTGTAATAAGTAGAGTAATTGTCGTTATATCGATCATATAAGTAGAATATGGCTAATAATACGAGTTAGATTGATAATAATAAGAGTAATGAGTATAGTAATTGTCGTTCTATCGGTAATATGACCATAATATGGCTAATAATATGAGTTAGATTGATAATAATAAGAGTAATGAGTATAATAATTGGCGTCCTATCGATCATATGAGCATAATATGGCTAATAATATGAGTTAGATTGATAATAATAAGAGTAATAAGTATAGTAATTGTCATCCTATCGATCATATAAGCATAATATGGCTAATAATATGAGTTAGATTGATAATAATAAGAGTAATAAGTCGAGTAATTGTCGTTCTATCGGTCATATAACCATAATATGGCTAATAATATGAGTTAGATTGATAATAATAAGAGTAATGAGTATAGTAATTGTCGTCCTATCGATCATATAAGCATAATATGGCTAATAATATGAGTTAGATTGATATTAATAAGAGTAATAAGTATAGTAATTGGCGTCCTATCGATCATATAAGCATAATATGGCTAATAATATGAGTTAGATTGATAATAATAAGAGTAATAAGTATAGAAATTGTCGTTCTACTGGTCATATAACCATAATATGGCTAATAATATGAGTTAGATTGATAATAATGAGAGTAATGAGTATAGTGATTGTCGTTCTATTGATCATATAAGCATAATATGGCTAATAATATGAGTTAGATTGATAATAATAAGAGTAATAAGTATAGAAATTGTCGTTCTACTGGTCATATAACCATAATATGGCTAATAATATGAGTTAGATTGATAATAATGAGAGTAATGAGTATAGTGATTGTCGTTCTGTTGATCATATAAGCATAATATGGCTAATAATATGAGTTAGATTGATAATAATAAGAGTAATAAGTATAGTAATTGTCGTTCTATCGGTTATATAACCATAATATGGCTAATAATATGAGTTAGATTGATAATAATAAGAGTAATGAGTATAGTAATTGTCGTCCTATCGATCATATAAGCATAATATGGCTAATAATATGAGTTAGATTGATATTAATAAGAGTAATAAGTATAGTAATTGTCGTTCTATCGATCATATAAGCATAATATGGCTACCAATATGAGATAGATTGATAATAGTGAGTGTAATAAGTATAGTAATTGTCGTTCTATCGATCATATAAGCACAATATGGCTAATAATATGAGTTAGATTGATAATAATAAGAGTAATGAGTATAGTAATTGGCGTCCTATCGATCATATAAGCATAATATGGCTAATAATATGAGTTAGATTGATAATAATAAGAGTAATAAGTATAGTAATTGTCGTTCTATCGGTCATATAACCATAATATGGCTAATAATATGAGTTAGATTGATAACAGTGAGTGTAATAAGTATAGTAATTTTCGTTATATCGATCATATAAGTATAATATGGCTAATAATACGAGTTAGATTGATAATAATAAGAGTAATGAGTATAGTAATTGTCGTTCTATCGGTAATATGACCATAATATGGCTAATAATATGAGTTAGATTGATAATAATAAGAGTAATGAGTATAGTAATTGGCGTCCTATCGATCATATAAGCATAATATGGCTAATAATACGAGTTAGATTGATAATAATAAGAGTAATGAGTATAGTAATTGTCGTCCTTTCGATCATATAAGCATAATATGGCTAATAATATGAGTTAGATTGATATTAGTAAGAGTAATAAATATAGTAATTGTCGTTCTATCGATCATATAAGCACAATATGGCTAATAATATGAGTTAGATTGATAATAATGAGAGTAATAAGTATAGTAATTGTCGTTCTATCGGTCATATAACCATAATATGGCTAATAATATGAGTTAGATTGATAATAATAAGAGTAATAAGTATAGTAATTGTCGTTCTATCGGTCATATAACCATAATATGGCTAATAATATGAGTTAGATTGATAATAATGAGAGTAATGAGTATAGTGATTGTCGTTCTATCGATCATATAAGCATAATATGGCTAATAATATGAGTTAGATTGATAATAATAAGAGTAATAAGTATAGTAATTGTCGTTCTATCGGTCATATAACCATAATATGGCTAATAATATGAGATAGATTGATAATAGTGAGTGTAATAAGTATAGTAATTGTCGTTCTATCGATCATATAAGCACAATATGGCTAATAATATGAGTTAGATTGATAATAATAAGAGTAATGAGTATAGTAATTGGCGTCCTATCGATCATATAAGCATAATATGGCTAATAATATGAGTTAGATTGATAATAATAAGAGTAATAAGTATAGTAATTGACGTTCTATCGGTCATATAACCATAATATGGCTAATAATATGAGTTAGATTGATAACAGTGAGTGTAATAAGTATAGTAGTTGTCGTTATATCGATCACATAAGTATAATATGGCTAATAATACGAGTTAGATTGAAAATAATAAGAGTAATGAGTATAGTAATTGTCGTTCTATCGGTAATATGACCATAATATGGCTAATAATATGAGTTAGATTGATAATAATAAGAGTAATAAGTATAGTAATTGTCGTTCTATCGGTCATATAACCATAATATGGCTAATAATATGAGTTAGATTGATAACAGTGAGTGTAATAAGTAGAGTAATTGTCGTTATATCGATCATATAAGTATAATATGGCTAATAATACGAGTTAGATTGATAATAATAAGAGTAATGAGTATAGTAATTGTCGTTCTATCGGTAATATGACCATAATATGGCTAATAATATGAGTTAGATTGATAATAATAAGAGTAATGAGTATAATAATTGGCGTCCTATCGATCATATGAGCATAATATGGCTAATAATATGAGTTAGATTGATAATAATAAGAGTAATAAGTATAGTAATTGTCATCCTATCGATCATATAAGCATAATATGGCTAATAATATGAGTTAGATTGATAATAATAAGAGTAATAAGTCGAGTAATTGTCGTTCTATCGGTCATATAACCATAATATGGCTAATAATATGAGTTAGATTGATAATAATAAGAGTAATGAGTATAGTAATTGTCGTCCTATCGATCATATAAGCATAATATGGCTAATAATATGAGTTAGATTGATATTAATAAGAGTAATAAGTATAGTAATTGTCGTTCTATCGATCATATAAGCACAATATGGCTAATAATATGAGTTAGATTGATAATAATAAGAGTAATAAGTAGAGTAATTGTCGTTCTATCGGTCATATAACCATAATATGGCTAATAATATGAGTTAGATTGATAATAATATGAGTAATAAGTATAGTAATTGTCGTTCTATCGGTCATAGAACCATAATATGGCTAATAATATGAGTTAGATTGATAATAATAAGAGTAATGAGTATAGTAATTGTCGTCCTATCGATCATATAAGCATAATATGGCTAACAATATGAGTTAGATTGATAATAATAAGAGTAATGAGTATAGTAATTGTCGTCCTATCGATCATATAAGCATAATATGGCTAATAATACGAGTTAGATTGATAATAATAAGAGTAATGAGTATAGCAATTGTCGTTCTATCGGTCATATAACCATAATATGGCTAATAATATGAGTTAGATTGATAACAGTGAGTGTAATAAGTATAGTAATTGTCGTTCTATCGATCATATAAGCATAATATGGCTAACAATATGAGATAGATTGATAATAGTGAGAGTAATGAGTATAGTAATTGTCGTTCTATCGATCATATAAGCACAATATGGCTAATAATGTGAGTTAGATTGATAATAATAAGAGTAATGAGTATAGTAATTGGCGTCCTATCGATCATATAAGCATAATATGGCTAATAATATGAGTTAGATTGATAATAATAAGAGCAATGAGTATAGTAATTGTCATCCTATCGATCATATAAGCATAATATGGCTAATAATACGAGTTAGATTGATAATAATAAGAGTAATGAGTATAGTAATTGTCGTCCTATCGATCATATAAGCATAATATGGCTAATAATATGAGTTAGATTGATATTAATAAGAGTAATAAATATAGTAATTGTCGTTCTATCGATCATATAAGCACAATATGGCTAATAATATGAGTTAGATTGATAATAATGAGAGTAATAAGTATAGTAATTGTCGTTCTATCGGTCATATAACCATGATATGGCTAATAATATGAGTTAGATTGATAATAATAAGAGTAATAAGTATAGTAATTGTCGTTCTATCGGTCATATAACCATAATATGGCTAATAATATGAGTTAGATTGATAATAATAAGAGTAATGAGTATAGTAATTGGCGTCCTATCGATCATATAAGCATAATATGGCTAATAATATGAGTTAGATTGATAATAATAAGAGTAATAAGTATAGAAATTGTCGTTCTACTGGTCATATAACCATAATATGGCTAATAATATGAGATAGATTGATAACAGTGAGTGTAATAAGTATAGTAATTGTCGTTATATCGATCATATAAGCATAATATGGCTAATAATACGAGTTAGATTGATAATAATAAGAGTAATGAGTATAGTAATTGTCGTTCTATCGGTCATATAAGCATAATATGGCTAATAATATGAGTTAGATTGATAATAATAAGAGTAATAAGTATAGAAATTGTCGTTCTACTGGTCATATAACCATAATATGGCTAATAATATGAGTTAGATTGATAACAGTGAGTGTAATAAGTATAGTAATTGTCGTTATATCGATCATATAAGCATAATATGGCTAATAATACGAGTTAGATTGATAATAATAAGAGTAATGAGTATAGTAATTGTCGTTCTATCGGTCATATAACCATAATATGGCTAATAATATGAGTTAGATTGATAATAATGAGAGTATTGAGTATAGTGATTGTCGTTCTATTGATCATATAAGCATAATATGGCTAATAATATGAGTTAGATTGATAATAATAAGAGTAATAAGTATAGTAATTGTCGTTCTATCGGTCATATAACCATAATATGGCTAATAATATGAGTTAGATTGATAATAATAAGAGTAATGAGTATAGTAATTGTCGTCCTATCGATCATATAAGCATAATATGGCTAATAATATGAGTTAGATTGATATTAATAAGAGTAATAAGTATAGTAATTGTCGTTCTATCGATCATATAAGCATAATATGGCTAACAATATGAGATAGATTGATAATAGTGAGAGTAATGAGTATAGTAATTGTCGTTCTATCGATCATATAAGCACAATATGGCTAATAATATGAGTTAGATTGATAATAATAAGAGTAATGAGTATAGTAATTGGCGTCCTATCGATCATATACGCATAATATTTCTAATAATATGAGTTAGATTGATAATAATAAGAGTAATAAGTATAGTAATTGTCGTTCTATCGGTCATATAACCATAATATGGCTAATAATATGAGTTAGATTGATAATAATAAGAGTAATGAGTATAGTAATTGGCGTCCTATCGATCATATAAGCATAATATGGCTAATAATATGAGTTAGATTGATATTAATAAGAGTAATAAGTATAGTAATTGTCGTTCTATCGATCATATAAGCATAATATGGGTACCAATATGAGATAGATTGATAATAGTGAGTGTAATAAGTATAGTAATTGTCGTTCTATCGATCATATAAGCACAATATGGCTAATAATATGAGTTAGATTGATAATAATAAGAGTAATGAGTATAGTAATTGGCGTCCTATCGATCATATAAGCATAATATGGCTAATAATATGAGTTAGATTGATAATAATAAGAGTAATAAGTATAGTAATTGTCGTTCTATCGGTCATATAACCATAATATGGCTAATAATATGAGTTAGATTGATAACAGTGAGTGTAATAAGTATAGTAATT
This sequence comes from Megachile rotundata, assembly GCF_050947335.1. Classification (NCBI taxonomy): domain Eukaryota; kingdom Metazoa; phylum Arthropoda; class Insecta; order Hymenoptera; family Megachilidae; genus Megachile; species Megachile rotundata. Next base: position 92,643 of record NW_027473589.1, on the reverse strand, counting down.
TTCGTTATATCGATCATATAAGTATAATATGGCTAATAATACGAGTTAGATTGATAATAATAAGAGTAATGAGTATAGTAATTGTCGTTCTATCGGTAATATGACCATAATATGGCTAATAATATGAGTTAGATTGATAATAATAAGAGTAATGAGTATAGTAATTGGCGTCCTATCGATCATATAAGCATAATATGGCTAATAATACGAGTTAGATTGATAATAATAAGAGTAATGAGTATAGTAATTGTCGTCCTTTCGATCATATAAGCATAATATGGCTAATAATATGAGTTAGATTGATATTAGTAAGAGTAATAAATATAGTAATTGTCGTTCTATCGATCATATAAGCACAATATGGCTAATAATATGAGTTAGATTGATAATAATGAGAGTAATAAGTATAGTAATTGTCGTTCTATCGGTCATATAACCATAATATGGCTAATAATATGAGTTAGATTGATAATAATAAGAGTAATAAGTATAGTAATTGTCGTTCTATCGGTCATATAACCATAATATGGCTAATAATATGAGTTAGATTGATAATAATGAGAGTAATGAGTATAGTGATTGTCGTTCTATCGATCATATAAGCATAATATGGCTAATAATATGAGTTAGATTGATAATAATAAGAGTAATAAGTATAGTAATTGTCGTTCTATCGGTCATATAACCATAATATGGCTAATAATATGAGATAGATTGATAATAGTGAGTGTAATAAGTATAGTAATTGTCGTTCTATCGATCATATAAGCACAATATGGCTAATAATATGAGTTAGATTGATAATAATAAGAGTAATGAGTATAGTAATTGGCGTCCTATCGATCATATAAGCATAATATGGCTAATAATATGAGTTAGATTGATAATAATAAGAGTAATAAGTATAGTAATTGACGTTCTATCGGTCATATAACCATAATATGGCTAATAATATGAGTTAGATTGATAACAGTGAGTGTAATAAGTATAGTAGTTGTCGTTATATCGATCACATAAGTATAATATGGCTAATAATACGAGTTAGATTGAAAATAATAAGAGTAATGAGTATAGTAATTGTCGTTCTATCGGTAATATGACCATAATATGGCTAATAATATGAGTTAGATTGATAATAATAAGAGTAATAAGTATAGTAATTGTCGTTCTATCGGTCATATAACCATAATATGGCTAATAATATGAGTTAGATTGATAACAGTGAGTGTAATAAGTAGAGTAATTGTCGTTATATCGATCATATAAGTATAATATGGCTAATAATACGAGTTAGATTGATAATAATAAGAGTAATGAGTATAGTAATTGTCGTTCTATCGGTAATATGACCATAATATGGCTAATAATATGAGTTAGATTGATAATAATAAGAGTAATGAGTATAATAATTGGCGTCCTATCGATCATATGAGCATAATATGGCTAATAATATGAGTTAGATTGATAATAATAAGAGTAATAAGTATAGTAATTGTCATCCTATCGATCATATAAGCATAATATGGCTAATAATATGAGTTAGATTGATAATAATAAGAGTAATAAGTCGAGTAATTGTCGTCCTATCGGTCATATAACCATAATATGGCTAATAATATGAGTTAGATTGATAATAATAAGAGTAATGAGTATAGTAATTGTCGTCCTATCGATCATATAAGCATAATATGGCTAATAATATGAGTTAGATTGATATTAATAAGAGTAATAAGTATAGTAATTGTCGTTCTATCGATCATATAAGCACAATATGGCTAATAATATGAGTTAGATTGATAATAATAAGAGTAATAAGTAGAGTAATTGTCGTTCTATCGGTCATATAACCATAATATGGCTAATAATATGAGTTAGATTGATAATAATATGAGTAATAAGTATAGTAATTGTCGTTCTATCGGTCATAGAACCATAATATGGCTAATAATATGAGTTAGATTGATAATAATAAGAGTAATGAGTATAGTAATTGTCGTCCTATCGATCATATAAGCATAATATGGCTAACAATATGAGTTAGATTGATAATAATAAGAGTAATGAGTATAGTAATTGTCGTCCTATCGATCATATAAGCATAATATGGCTAATAATACGAGTTAGATTGATAACAGTGAGTGTAATAAGTATAGTAATTTTCGTTATATCGATCATATAAGTATAATATGGCTAATAATACGAGTTAGATTGATAATAATAAGAGTAATGAGTATAGTAATTGTCGTTCTATCGGTAATATGACCATAATATGGCTAATAATATGAGTTAGATTGATAATAATAAGAGTAATGAGTATAGTAATTGGCGTCCTATCGATCATATAAGCATAATATGGCTAATAATACGAGTTAGATTGATAATAATAAGAGTAATGAGTATAGTAATTGTCGTCCTTTCGATCATATAAGCATAATATGGCTAATAATATGAGTTAGATTGATATTAGTAAGAGTAATAAATATAGTAATTGTCGTTCTATCGATCATATAAGCACAATATGGCTAATAATATGAGTTAGATTGATAATAATGAGAGTAATAAGTATAGTAATTGTCGTTCTATCGGTCATATAACCATAATATGGCTAATAATATGAGTTAGATTGATAATAATAAGAGTAATAAGTATAGTAATTGTCGTTCTATCGGTCATATAACCATAATATGGCTAATAATATGAGTTAGATTGATAATAATGAGAGTAATGAGTATAGTGATTGTCGTTCTATCGATCATATAAGCATAATATGGCTAATAATATGAGTTAGATTGATAATAATAAGAGTAATAAGTATAGTAATTGTCGTTCTATCGGTCATATAACCATAATATGGCTAATAATATGAGATAGATTGATAATAGTGAGTGTAATAAGTATAGTAATTGTCGTTCTATCGATCATATAAGCACAATATGGCTAATAATATGAGTTAGATTGATAATAATAAGAGTAATGAGTATAGTAATTGGCGTCCTATCGATCATATAAGCATAATATGGCTAATAATATGAGTTAGATTGATAATAATAAGAGTAATAAGTATAGTAATTGACGTTCTATCGGTCATATAACCATAATATGGCTAATAATATGAGTTAGATTGATAACAGTGAGTGTAATAAGTATAGTAGTTGTCGTTATATCGATCACATAAGTATAATATGGCTAATAATACGAGTTAGATTGAAAATAATAAGAGTAATGAGTATAGTAATTGTCGTTCTATCGGTAATATGACCATAATATGGCTAATAATATGAGTTAGATTGATAATAATAAGAGTAATAAGTATAGTAATTGTCGTTCTATCGGTCATATAACCATAATATGGCTAATAATATGAGTTAGATTGATAACAGTGAGTGTAATAAGTAGAGTAATTGTCGTTATATCGATCATATAAGTATAATATGGCTAATAATACGAGTTAGATTGATAATAATAAGAGTAATGAGTATAGTAATTGTCGTTCTATCGGTAATATGACCATAATATGGCTAATAATATGAGTTAGATTGATAATAATAAGAGTAATGAGTATAATAATTGGCGTCCTATCGATCATATGAGCATAATATGGCTAATAATATGAGTTAGATTGATAATAATAAGAGTAATAAGTATAGTAATTGTCATCCTATCGATCATATAAGCATAATATGGCTAATAATATGAGTTAGATTGATAATAATAAGAGTAATAAGTCGAGTAATTGTCGTTCTATCGGTCATATAACCATAATATGGCTAATAATATGAGTTAGATTGATAATAATAAGAGTAATGAGTATAGTAATTGTCGTCCTATCGATCATATAAGCATAATATGGCTAATAATATGAGTTAGATTGATATTAATAAGAGTAATAAGTATAGTAATTGTCGTTCTATCGATCATATAAGCACAATATGGCTAATAATATGAGTTAGATTGATAATAATAAGAGTAATAAGTAGAGTAATTGTCGTTCTATCGGTCATATAACCATAATATGGCTAATAATATGAGTTAGATTGATAATGATATGAGTAATAAGTATAGTAATTGTCGTTCTATCGGTCATAGAACCATAATATGGCTAATAATATGAGTTAGATTGATAATAATAAGAGTAATGAGTATAGTAATTGTCGTCCTATCGATCATATAAGCATAATATGGCTAACAATATGAGTTAGATTGATAATAATAAGAGTAATGAGTATAGTAATTGTCGTCCTATCGATCATATAAGCATAATATGGCTAATAATACGAGTTAGATTGATAATAATAAGAGTAATGAGTATAGCAATTGTCGTTCTATCGGTCATATAACCATAATATGGCTAATAATATGAGTTAGATTGATAACAGTGAGTGTAATAAGTATAGTAATTGTCGTTCTATCGATCATATAAGCATAATATGGCTAACAATATGAGATAGATTGATAATAGTGAGAGTAATGAGTATAGTAATTGTCGTTCTATCGATCATATAAGCACAATATGGCTAATAATGTGAGTTAGATTGATAATAATAAGAGTAATGAGTATAGTAATTGGCGTCCTATCGATCATATAAGCATAATATGGCTAATAATATGAGTTAGATTGATAATAATAAGAGCAATGAGTATAGTAATTGTCATCCTATCGATCATATAAGCATAATATGGCTAATAATACGAGTTAGATTGATAATAATAAGAGTAATGAGTATAGTAATTGTCGTCCTATCGATCATATAAGCATAATATGGCTAATAATATGAGTTAGATTGATATTAATAAGAGTAATAAATATAGTAATTGTCGTTCTATCGATCATATAAGCACAATATGGCTAATAATATGAGTTAGATTGATAATAATGAGAGTAATAAGTATAGTAATTGTCGTTCTATCGGTCATATAACCATGATATGGCTAATAATATGAGTTAGATTGATAATAATAAGAGTAATAAGTATAGTAATTGTCGTTCTATCGGTCATATAACCATAATATGGCTAATAATATGAGTTAGATTGATAATAATAAGAGTAATGAGTATAGTAATTGGCGTCCTATCGATCATATAAGCATAATATGGCTAATAATATGAGTTAGATTGATAATAATAAGAGTAATAAGTATAGAAATTGTCGTTCTACTGGTCATATAACCATAATATGGCTAATAATATGAGATAGATTGATAACAGTGAGTGTAATAAGTATAGTAATTGTCGTTATATCGATCATATAAGCATAATATGGCTAATAATACGAGTTAGATTGATAATAATAAGAGTAATGAGTATAGTAATTGTCGTTCTATCGGTCATATAAGCATAATATGGCTAATAATATGAGTTAGATTGATAATAATAAGAGTAATAAGTATAGAAATTGTCGTTCTACTGGTCATATAACCATAATATGGCTAATAATATGAGTTAGATTGATAACAGTGAGTGTAATAAGTATAGTAATTGTCGTTATATCGATCATATAAGCATAATATGGCTAATAATACGAGTTAGATTGATAATAATAAGAGTAATGAGTATAGTAATTGTCGTTCTATCGGTCATATAACCATAATATGGCTAATAATATGAGTTAGATTGATAATAATGAGAGTATTGAGTATAGTGATTGTCGTTCTATTGATCATATAAGCATAATATGGCTAATAATATGAGTTAGATTGATAATAATAAGAGTAATAAGTATAGTAATTGTCGTTCTATCGGTCATATAACCATAATATGGCTAATAATATGAGTTAGATTGATAATAATAAGAGTAATGAGTATAGTAATTGTCGTCCTATCGATCATATAAGCATAATATGGCTAATAATATGAGTTAGATTGATATTAATAAGAGTAATAAGTATAGTAATTGTCGTTCTATCGATCATATAAGCATAATATGGCTAACAATATGAGATAGATTGATAATAGTGAGAGTAATGAGTATAGTAATTGTCGTTCTATCGATCATATAAGCACAATATGGCTAATAATATGAGTTAGATTGATAATAATAAGAGTAATGAGTATAGTAATTGGCGTCCTATCGGTCATATAACCATAATATGGCTAATAATATGAGTTAGATTGATAACAGTGAGTGTAATAAGTATAGTAATTGTCGTTCTATCGATCATATAAGCATAATATGGCTAACAATATGAGATAGATTGATAATAGTGAGAGTAATGAGTATAGTAATTGTCGTTCTATCGATCATATAAGCACAATATGGCTAATAATGTGAGTTAGATTGATAATAATAAGAGTAATGAGTATAGTAATTGGCGTCCTATCGATCATATAAGCATAATATGGCTAATAATATGAGTTAGATTGATAATAATAAGAGTAATAAGTATAGTAATTGACGTTCTATCGGTCATATAACCATAATATGGCTAATAATATGAGTTAGATTGATAACAGTGAGTGTAATAAGTATAGTAGTTGTCGTTATATCGATCACATAAGTATAATATGGCTAATAATACGAGTTAGATTGAAAATAATAAGAGTAATGAGTATAGTAATTGTCGTTCTATCGGTAATATGACCATAATATGGCTAATAATATGAGTTAGATTGATAATAATAAGAGTAATAAGTATAGTAATTGTCGTTCTATCGGTCATATAACCATAATATGGCTAATAATATGAGTTAGATTGATAACAGTGAGTGTAATAAGTAGAGTAATTGTCGTTATATCGATCATATAAGTATAATATGGCTAATAATACGAGTTAGATTGATAATAATAAGAGTAATGAGTATAGTAATTGTCGTTCTATCGGTAATATGACCATAATATGGCTAATAATATGAGTTAGATTGATAATAATAAGAGTAATGAGTATAATAATTGGCGTCCTATCGATCATATGAGCATAATATGGCTAATAATATGAGTTAGATTGATAATAATAAGAGTAATAAGTATAGTAATTGTCATCCTATCGATCATATAAGCATAATATGGCTAATAATATGAGTTAGATTGATAATAATAAGAGTAATAAGTCGAGTAATTGTCGTTCTATCGGTCATATAACCATAATATGGCTAATAATATGAGTTAGATTGATAATAATAAGAGTAATGAGTATAGTAATTGTCGTCCTATCGATCATATAAGCATAATATGGCTAATAATATGAGTTAGATTGATATTAATAAGAGTAATAAGTATAGTAATTGTCGTTCTATCGATCATATAAGCACAATATGGCTAATAATATGAGTTAGATTGATAATAATAAGAGTAATAAGTAGAGTAATTGTCGTTCTATCGGTCATATAACCATAATATGGCTAATAATATGAGTTAGATTGATAATGATATGAGTAATAAGTATAGTAATTGTCGTTCTATCGGTCATAGAACCATAATATGGCTAATAATATGAGTTAGATTGATAATAATAAGAGTAATGAGTATAGTAATTGTCGTCCTATCGATCATATAAGCATAATATGGCTAACAATATGAGTTAGATTGATAATAATAAGAGTAATGAGTATAGTAATTGTCGTCCTATCGATCATATAAGCATAATATGGCTAATAATACGAGTTAGATTGATAATAATAAGAGTAATGAGTATAGCAATTGTCGTTCTATCGGTCATATAACCATAATATGGCTAATAATATGAGTTAGATTGATAACAGTGAGTGTAATAAGTATAGTAATTGTCGTTCTATCGATCATATAAGCATAATATGGCTAACAATATGAGATAGATTGATAATAGTGAGAGTAATGAGTATAGTAATTGTCGTTCTATCGATCATATAAGCACAATATGGCTAATAATGTGAGTTAGATTGATAATAATAAGAGTAATGAGTATAGTAATTGGCGTCCTATCGATCATATAAGCATAATATGGCTAATAATATGAGTTAGATTGATAATAATAAGAGCAATGAGTATAGTAATTGTCATCCTATCGATCATATAAGCATAATATGGCTAATAATACGAGTTAGATTGATAATAATAAGAGTAATGAGTATAGTAATTGTCGTCCTATCGATCATATAAGCATAATATGGCTAATAATATGAGTTAGATTGATATTAATAAGAGTAATAAATATAGTAATTGTCGTTCTATCGATCATATAAGCACAATATGGCTAATAATATGAGTTAGATTGATAATAATGAGAGTAATAAGTATAGTAATTGTCGTTCTATCGGTCATATAACCATGATATGGCTAATAATATGAGTTAGATTGATAATAATAAGAGTAATAAGTATAGTAATTGTCGTTCTATCGGTCATATAACCATAATATGGCTAATAATATGAGTTAGATTGATAATAATAAGAGTAATGAGTATAGTAATTGGCGTCCTATCGATCATATAAGCATAATATGGCTAATAATATGAGTTAGATTGATAATAATAAGAGTAATAAGTATAGAAATTGTCGTTCTACTGGTCATATAACCATAATATGGCTAATAATATGAGATAGATTGATAACAGTGAGTGTAATAAGTATAGTAATTGTCGTTATATCGATCATATAAGCATAATATGGCTAATAATACGAGTTAGATTGATAATAATAAGAGTAATGAGTATAGTAATTGTCGTTCTATCGGTCATATAAGCATAATATGGCTAATAATATGAGTTAGATTGATAATAATAAGAGTAATAAGTATAGAAATTGTCGTTCTACTGGTCATATAACCATAATATGGCTAATAATATGAGTTAGATTGATAACAGTGAGTGTAATAAGTATAGTAATTGTCGTTATATCGATCATATAAGCATAATATGGCTAATAATACGAGTTAGATTGATAATAATAAGAGTAATGAGTATAGTAATTGTCGTTCTATCGGTCATATAACCATAATATGGCTAATAATATGAGTTAGATTGATAATAATGAGAGTATTGAGTATAGTGATTGTCGTTCTATTGATCATATAAGCATAATATGGCTAATAATATGAGTTAGATTGATAATAATAAGAGTAATAAGTATAGTAATTGTCGTTCTATCGGTCATATAACCATAATATGGCTAATAATATGAGTTAGATTGATAATAATAAGAGTAATGAGTATAGTAATTGTCGTCCTATCGATCATATAAGCATAATATGGCTAATAATATGAGTTAGATTGATATTAATAAGAGTAATAAGTATAGTAATTGTCGTTCTATCGATCATATAAGCATAATATGGCTAACAATATGAGATAGATTGATAATAGTGAGAGTAATGAGTATAGTAATTGTCGTTCTATCGATCATATAAGCACAATATGGCTAATAATATGAGTTAGATTGATAATAATAAGAGTAATGAGTATAGTAATTGGCGTCCTATCGGTCATATAACCATAATATGGCTAATAATATGAGTTAGATTGATAACAGTGAGTGTAATAAGTATAGTAATTGTCGTTCTATCGATCATATAAGCATAATATGGCTAACAATATGAGATAGATTGATAATAGTGAGAGTAATGAGTATAGTAATTGTCGTTCTATCGATCATATAAGCACAATATGGCTAATAATGTGAGTTAGATTGATAATAATAAGAGTAATGAGTATAGTAATTGGCGTCCTATCGATCATATAAGCATAATATGGCTAATAATATGAGTTAGATTGATAATAATAAGAGCAATGAGTATAGTAATTGTCATCCTATCGATCATATAAGCATAATATGGCTAATAATACGAGTTAGATTGATAATAATAAGAGTAATGAGTATAGTAATTGTCGTCCTATCGATCATATAAGCATAATATGGCTAATAATATGAGTTAGATTGATATTAATAAGAGTAATAAATATAGTAATTGTCGTTCTATCGATCATATAAGCACAATATGGCTAATAATATGAGTTAGATTGATAATAATGAGAGTAATAAGTATAGTAATTGTCGTTCTATCGGTCATATAACCATGATATGGCTAATAATATGAGTTAGATTGATAATAATAAGAGTAATAAGTATAGTAATTGTCGTTCTATCGGTCATATAACCATAATATGGCTAATAATATGAGTTAGATTGATAATAATAAGAGTAATGAGTATAGTAATTGGCGTCCTATCGATCATATAAGCATAATATGGCTAATAATATGAGTTAGATTGATAATAATAAGAGTAATAAGTATAGAAATTGTCGTTCTACTGGTCATATAACCATAATATGGCTAATAATATGAGATAGATTGATAACAGTGAGTGTAATAAGTATAGTAATTGTCGTTCTATCGATCATATAAGCACAATATGGCTAATAATATGAGTTAGATTGATAATAATAAGAGTAATGAGTATAGTAATTGGCGTCCTATCGATCATATAAGCATAATATGGCTAATAATATGAGTTAGATTGATAATAATAAGAGTAATAAGTATAGTAATTGTCGTTCTATCGGTCATATAACCATAATATGGCTAATAATATGAGTTAGATTGATAACAGTGAGTGTAATAAGTATAGTAATTTTCGTTATATCGATCATATAAGTATAATATGGCTAATAATACGAGTTAGATTGATAATAATAAGAGTAATGAGTATAGTAATTGTCGTTCTATCGGTAATATGACCATAATATGGCTAATAATATGAGTTAGAATGATAATAATAAGAGTAATGAGTATAGTAATTGGCGTCCTATCGATCATATAAGCATAATATGGCTAATAATACGAGTTAGATTGATAATAATAAGAGTAATGAGTATAGTAATTGTCGTCCTTTCGATCATATAAGCATAATATGGCTAATAATATGAGTTAGATTGATATTAGTAAGAGTAATAAATATAGTAATTGTCGTTCTATCGATCATATAAGCACAATATGGCTAATAATATGAGTTAGATTGATAATAATGAGAGTAATAAGTATAGTAATTGTCGTTCTATCGGTCATATAACCATAATATGGCTAATAATATGAGTTAGATTGATAATAATAAGAGTAATAAGTATAGTAATTGTCGTTCTATCGGTCATATAACCATAATATGGCTAATAATATGAGTTAGATTGATAATAATGAGAGTAATGAGTATAGTGATTGTCGTTCTATCGATCATATAAGCATAATATGGCTAATAATATGAGTTAGATTGATAATAATAAGAGTAATAAGTATAGTAATTGTCGTTCTATCGGTCATATAACCATAATATGGCTAATAATATGAGATAGATTGATAATAGTGAGTGTAATAAGTATAGTAATTGTCGTTCTATCGATCATATAAGCACAATATGGCTAATAATATGAGTTAGATTGATAATAATAAGAGTAATGAGTATAGTAATTGGCGTCCTATCGATCATATAAGCATAATATGGCTAATAATATGAGTTAGATTGATAATAATAAGAGTAATAAGTATAGTAATTGACGTTCTATCGATCATATAAGCACAATATGGCTAATAATATGAGTTAGATTGATAATAATAAGAGTAATGAGTATAGTAATTGGCGTCCTATCGATCATATACGCATAATATTTCTAATAATATGAGTTAGATTGATAATAATAAGAGTAATAAGTATAGTAATTGTCGTTCTATCGGTCATATAACCATAATATGGCTAATAATATGAGTTAGATTGATAATAATAAGAGTAATGAGTATAGTAATTGGCGTCCTATCGATCATATAAGCATAATATGGCTAATAATATGAGTTAGATTGATAATAATAAGAGTAATAAGTATAGAAATTGTCGTTCTACTGGTCATATAACCATAATATGGCTAATAATATGAGTTAGATTGATAATAATGAGAGTATTGAGTATAGTGATTGTCGTTCTATTGATCATATAAGCATAATATGGCTAATAATATGAGTTAGATTGATAATAATAAGAGTAATAAGTATAGTAATTGTGGTTCTATCGGTTATATAACCATAATATGGCTAATAATATGAGTTAGATTGATAATAATAAGAGTAATGAGTATAGTAATTGTCGTCCTATCGATCATATAAGCATAATATGGCTAATAATATGAGTTAGATTGACATTAATAAGAGTAATAAGTATAGTAATTGTCGTTCTATCGATCATATAAGCATAATATGGCTACCAATATGAGATAGATTGATAATAGTGAGTGTAATAAGTATAGTAATTGTCGTTCTATCGATCATATAAGCACAATATGGCTAATAATATGAGTTAGATTGATAATAATAAGAGTAATGAGTATAGTAATTGGCGTCCTATCGATCATATAAGCATAATATGGCTAATAATATGAGTTAGATTGATAATAATAAGAGTAATGAATATAGTAATTGGCGTCCTATCGATCATATAAGCATAATATGGCTAATAATACGAGTTAGATTGATAATAATAAGAGTAATGAGTATAGTAATTGTCGTCCTTTCGATCATATAAGCATAATATGGCTAATAATATGAGTTAGATTGATATTAGTAAGAGTAATAAATATAGTAATTGTCGTTCTATCGATCATATAAGCACAATATGGCTAATAATATGAGTTAGATTGATAATAATGAGAGTAATAAGTATAGTAATTGTCGTTCTATCGGTCATATAACCATAATATGGCTAATAATATGAGTTAGATTGATAATAATAAGAGTAATAAGTATAGTAATTGTCGTTCTATCGGTCATATAACCATAATATGGCTAATAATATGAGTTAGATTGATAATAATGAGAGTAATGAGTATAGTGATTGTCGTTCTATCGATCATATAAGCATAATATGGCTAATAATATGAGTTAGATTGATAATAATAAGAGTAATAAGTATAGTAATTGTCGTTCTATCGGTCATATAACCATAATATGGCTAATAATATGAGTTAGATTGATAACAGTGAGTGTAATAAGTAGAGTAATTGTCGTTATATCGATCATATAAGTATAATATGGCTAATAATACGAGTTAGATTGATAATAATAAGAGTAATGAGTATAGTAATTGTCGTTCTATCGGTAATATGACCATAATATGGCTAATAATATGAGTTAGATTGATAATAATAAGAGTAATGAGTATAATAATTGGCGTCCTATCGATCATATGAGCATAATATGGCTAATAATATGAGTTAGATTGATAATAATAAGAGTAATAAGTATAGTAATTGTCATCCTATCGATCATATAAGCATAATATGGCTAATAATATGAGTTAGATTGATAATAATAAGAGTAATAAGTCGAGTAATTGTCGTTCTATCGGTCATATAACCATAATATGGCTAATAATATGAGTTAGATTGATAATAATAAGAGTAATGAGTATAGTAATTGTCGTCCTATCGATCATATAAGCATAATATGGCTAATAATATGAGTTAGATTGATATTAATAAGAGTAATAAGTATAGTAATTGTCGTTCTATCGATCATATAAGCACAATATGGCTAATAATATGAGTTAGATTGATAATAATAAGAGTAATAAGTAGAGTAATTGTCGTTCTATCGGTCATATAACCATAATATGGCTAATAATATGAGTTAGATTGATAATAATATGAGTAATAAGTATAGTAATTGTCGTTCTATCGGTCATAGAACCATAATATGGCTAATAATATGAGTTAGATTGATAATAATAAGAGTAATGAGTATAGTACTTGTCGTCCTATCGATCATATAAGCATAATATGGCTAACAATATGAGTTAGATTGATAATAATAAGAGTAATGAGTATAGTAATTGTCGTCCTATCGATCATATAAGCATAATATGGCTAATAATACGAGTTAGATTGATAATAATAAGAGTAATGAGTATAGCAATTGTCGTTCTATCGGTCATATAACCATAATATGGCTAATAATATGAGTTAGATTGATAACAGTGAGTGTAATAAGTATAGTAATTGTCGTTATATCGATCATATAAGCATAATATGGCTAATAATACGAGTTAGATTGATAATAATAAGAGTAATGAGTATAGTAATTGTCGTCCTATCGATCATATAAGCATAATATGGCTAACAATATGAGTTAGATTGATAAAGGTAAGAGTAATGAGTATAGTTATTGTCGTCCTATCGATCATATAAGCATAATATGGCTAATAATATGAGTTAGATTGATAATAATAAGAGTAATAGGTATAGTAGTTGTCGTTATATCGATCATATAAGCATAATATGGCTAATAGTATGAGTTAGATTGATAATAATAAGAGTAATGAGTATAGTAATTGTCATCCTATCGATCATATAAGCATAATATGGCTAATAATATGAGTTAGATTGATAACAGTGAGTGTAATAAGTATAGTAATTGTCGTTATATCGATCATATAAGCATAATATGGCTAATAATACGAGTTAGATTGATAATAATAAGAGTAATGAGTATAGTAATTGTCGTCCTATCGATCATATAAGCATAATATGGCTAATAATATGAGTTAGATTGATAACAATAAGAGTAATGAGTATAGTAATTGTCGTCCTATCGATCATATAAACATAATATGGCTAATAATATGAGTTAGATTGATAATAATAAGAGTAATGAGTATAGTAATTGTCGTCCTATCGGTAATATGACCATAATATGGCTAATAATATGAGTTAGATTGATAATAATAAGAGTAATGAGTATAGTAATTGTCGTTCTATCGGTCATATAACCATAATATGGCTAATAATATGAGTTAGATTGATAATAATAAGAGTAATGAGTATAGTAATTGTCGTCCTATCGATCATATAAGCATAATATGGCTAATAATACGAGTTAGATTGATAATAATAAGAGTAATGAGTATAGCAATTGTCGTTCTATCGGTCATATAACCATAATATGGCTAATAATATGAGTTAGATTGATAACAGTGAGTGTAATAAGTATAGTAATTGTCGTTATATCGATCATATAAGCATAATATGGCTAATAATACGAGTTAGATTGATAATAATAAGAGTAATGAGTATAGTAATTGTCGTCCTATCGATCATATAAGCATAATATGGCTAACAATATGAGTTAGATTGATAAAGGTAAGAGTAATGAGTATAGTTATTGTCGTCCTATCGATCATATAAGCATAATATGGCTAATAATATGAGTTAGATTGATAATAATAAGAGTAATAGGTATAGTAGTTGTCGTTATATCGATCATATAAGCATAATATGGCTAATAATATGAGTTAGATTGATATTAATAAGAGTAATAAGTATAGTAATTGTCGTTCTATCGATCATATAAGCACAATATGGCTAATAATATGAGTTAGATTGATAATAATAAGAGTAATAAGTAGAGTAATTGTCGTTCTATCGGTCATATAACCATAATATGGCTAATAATATGAGTTAGATTGATAATAATATGAGTAATAAGTATAGTAATTGTCGTTCTATCGGTCATAGAACCATAATATGGCTAATAATATGAGTTAGATTGATAATAATAAGAGTAATGAGTATAGTAATTGGCGTCCTATCGATCATATAAGCATAATATGGCTAATAATATGAGTTAGATTGATAATAATAAGAGTAATAAGTATAGTAATTGTCGTTCTATCGGACATATAACCATAATACGGTTAATAATATGAGTTAGATTGATAACAGTGAGTGTAATAAGTATAGTAATTGTCGTTATATCGATCATATAAGCATAATATGGCTAATAATATGAGTTAGATTGATAATAATAAGAGTAATAAGCATAGTAATTGTCGTCCTATCGATCATATAAGCATAATATGGCTAATAATATGAGTTAGATTGATATTAATAAGAGTAATAAGTATAGTAATTGTCGTTCTATCGATCATATAAGCACAATATGGCTAATAATATGAGTTAGATTGATAATAATGAGAGTAATAAGTATAGTAATTGTCGTTATATCGATCATATAAGCATAATATGGCTAATAATACGAGTTAGATTGATAATAATAAGAGTAATGAGTAGAGTAATTGTCGTTCTATCGGTAATATGACCATAATATGGCTAATAATATGAGTTAGATTGATAATAATAAGAGTAATGAGTATAGTAATTGTCGTCCTATCGATCATATAAGCATAATATGGCTAATAATATGAGTTAGATTGATATTAATAAGAGTAATAAGTATAGTAATTGTCGTTCTATCGATCATATAAGCATAATATGGCTAACAATATGAGATAGATTGATAATAGTGAGTGTAATAAGTATAGTAATTGTCGTTCTATCGATCATATAAGCACAATATGGCTAATAATATGAGTTAGATTGATAATAATAAGAGTAATGAGTATAGTAATTGGCGTCCTATCGATCATATAAGCATAATATGGCTAATAATATGAGTTAGATTGATAATAATAAGAGTAATAAGTATAGTAATTGTCGTTCTATCGGTCATATAACCATAATATGGCTAATAATATGAGTTAGATTGATAACAGTGAGTGTAATAAGTATAGTAATTTTCGTTATATCGATCATATAAGTATAATATGGCTAATAATACGAGTTAGATTGATAATAATAAGAGTAATGAGTATAGTAATTGTCGTTCTATCGGTAATATGACCATAATATGGCTAATAATATGAGTTAGATTGATAATAATAAGAGTAATGAGTATAGTAATTGGCGTCCTATCGATCATATAAGCATAATATGGCTAATAATACGAGTTAGATTGATAATAATAAGAGTAATGAGTATAGTAATTGGCGTCCTATCGATCATATAAGCATAATATGGCTAATAATATGAGTTAGATTGATAATAATAAGAGTAATAAGTATAGTAATTGACGTTCTATCGATCATATAAGCACAATATGGCTAATAATATGAGTTAGATTGATAATAATAAGAGTAATGAGTATAGTAATTGGCGTCCTATCGATCATATACGCATAATATTTCTAATAATATGAGTTAGATTGATAATAATAAGAGTAATAAGTATAGTAATTGTCGTTCTATCGGTCATATAACCATAATATGGCTAATAATATGAGTTAGATTGATAATAATAAGAGTAATGAGTATAGTGATTGTCGTTCTATCGATCATATAAGCATAATATGGCTAATAATATGAGTTAGATTGATAATAATAAGAGTAATAAGTATAGTAATTGTCGTTCTATCGGTCATATAACCATAATATGGCTAATAATATGAGATAGATTGATAATAGTGAGTGTAATAAGTATAGTAATTGTCGTTCTATCGATCATATAAGCACAATATGGCTAATAATATGAGTTAGATTGATAATAATAAGAGTAATGAGTATAGTAATTGGCGTCCTATCGATCATATAAGCATAATATGGCTAATAATATGAGTTAGATTGATAATAATAAGAGTAATAAGTATAGTAATTGACGTTCTATCGATCATATAAGCACAATATGGCTAATAATATGAGTTAGATTGATAATAATAAGAGTAATGAGTATAGTAATTGGCGTCCTATCGATCATATACGCATAATATTTCTAATAATATGAGTTAGATTGATAATAATAAGAGTAATAAGTATAGTAATTGTCGTTCTATCGGTCATATAACCATAATATGGCTAATAATATGAGTTAGATTGATAATAATAAGAGTAATGAGTATAGTAATTGGCGTCCTATCGATCATATAAGCATAATATGGCTAATAATATGAGTTAGATTGATATTAATAAGAGTAATAAGTATAGTAATTGTCGTTCTATCGATCATATAAGCATAATATGGCTACCAATATGAGATAGATTGATAATAGTGAGTGTAATAAGTATAGTAATTGTCGTTCTATCGATCATATAAGCACAATATGGCTAATAATATGAGTTAGATTGATAATAATAAGAGTAATGAGTATAGTAATTGGCGTCCTATCGATCATATAAGCATAATATGGCTAATAATATGAGTTAGATTGATAATAATAAGAGTAATAAGTATAGTAATTGTCGTTCTATCGGTCATATAACCATAATATGGCTAATAATATGAGTTAGATTGATAACAGTGAGTGTAATAAGTATAGTAATTTTCGTTATATCGATCATATAAGTATAATATGGCTAATAATACGAGTTAGATTGATAATAATAAGAGTAATGAGTATAGTAATTGTCGTTCTATCGGTAATATGACCATAATATGGCTAATAATATGAGTTAGATTGATAATAATAAGAGTAATGAGTATAGTAATTGGCGTCCTATCGATCATATAAGCATAATATGGCTAATAATACGAGTTAGATTGATAATAATAAGAGTAATGAGTATAGTAATTGTCGTCCTTTCGATCATATAAGCATAATATGGCTAATAATATGAGTTAGATTGATATTAGTAAGAGTAATAAATATAGTAATTGTCGTTCTATCGATCATATAAGCACAATATGGCTAATAATATGAGTTAGATTGATAATAATGAGAGTAATAAGTATAGTAATTGTCGTTCTATCGGTCATATAACCATAATATGGCTAATAATATGAGTTAGATTGATAATAATAAGAGTAATAAGTATAGTAATTGTCGTTCTATCGGTCATATAACCATAATATGGCTAATAATATGAGTTAGATTGATAATAATGAGAGTAATGAGTATAGTGATTGTCGTTCTATCGATCATATAAGCATAATATGGCTAATAATATGAGTTAGATTGATAATAATAAGAGTAATAAGTATAGTAATTGTCGTTCTATCGGTCATATAACCATAATATGGCTAATAATATGAGATAGATTGATAATAGTGAGTGTAATAAGTATAGTAATTGTCGTTCTATCGATCATATAAGCACAATATGGCTAATAATATGAGTTAGATTGATAATAATAAGAGTAATGAGTATAGTAATTGGCGTCCTATCGATCATATAAGCATAATATGGCTAATAATATGAGTTAGATTGATAATAATAAGAGTAATAAGTATAGTAATTGACGTTCTATCGGTCATATAACCATAATATGGCTAATAATATGAGTTAGATTGATAACAGTGAGTGTAATAAGTATAGTAGTTGTCGTTATATCGATCACATAAGTATAATATGGCTAATAATACGAGTTAGATTGAAAATAATAAGAGTAATGAGTATAGTAATTGTCGTTCTATCGGTAATATGACCATAATATGGCTAATAATATGAGTTAGATTGATAATAATAAGAGTAATAAGTATAGTAATTGTCGTTCTATCGGTCATATAACCATAATATGGCTAATAATATGAGTTAGATTGATAACAGTGAGTGTAATAAGTAGAGTAATTGTCGTTATATCGATCATATAAGTATAATATGGCTAATAATACGAGTTAGATTGATAATAATAAGAGTAATGAGTATAGTAATTGTCGTTCTATCGGTAATATGACCATAATATGGCTAATAATATGAGTTAGATTGATAATAATAAGAGTAATGAGTATAATAATTGGCGTCCTATCGATCATATGAGCATAATATGGCTAATAATATGAGTTAGATTGATAATAATAAGAGTAATAAGTATAGTAATTGTCATCCTATCGATCATATAAGCATAATATGGCTAATAATATGAGTTAGATTGATAATAATAAGAGTAATAAGTCGAGTAATTGTCGTTCTATCGGTCATATAACCATAATATGGCTAATAATATGAGTTAGATTGATAATAATAAGAGTAATGAGTATAGTAATTGTCGTCCTATCGATCATATAAGCATAATATGGCTAATAATATGAGTTAGATTGATATTAATAAGAGTAATAAGTATAGTAATTGTCGTTCTATCGATCATATAAGCACAATATGGCTAATAATATGAGTTAGATTGATAATAATAAGAGTAATAAGTAGAGTAATTGTCGTTCTATCGGTCATATAACCATAATATGGCTAATAATATGAGTTAGATTGATAATAATATGAGTAATAAGTATAGTAATTGTCGTTCTATCGGTCATAGAACCATAATATGGCTAATAATATGAGTTAGATTGATAATAATAAGAGTAATGAGTATAGTAATTGTCGTCCTATCGATCATATAAGCATAATATGGCTAACAATATGAGTTAGATTGATAAAGGTAAGAGTAATGAGTATAGTTATTGTCGTCCTATCGATCATATAAGCATAATATGGCTAATAATATGAGTTAGATTGATAATAATAAGAGTAATAGGTATAGTAATTGTCGTTATATCGATCATATAAGCATAATATGGCTAATAATACGAGTTAGATTGATAATAATAAGAGTAATGAGTATAGTAATTGTCGTCCTATCGATCATATAAGCATAATATGGCTAATAATATGAGTTAGATTGATAACAATAAGAGTAATGAGTATAGTAATTGTCGTCCTATCGATCATATAAACATAATATGGCTAATAATATGAGTTAGATTGATAATAATAAGAGTAATGAGTATAGTAATTGTCGTCCTATCGGTAATATGACCATAATATGGCTAATAATATGAGTTAGATTGATAATAATAAGAGTAATGAGTATAGTAATTGTCGTTCTATCGGTCATATAACCATAATATGGCTAATAATATGAGTTAGATTGATAATAATAAGAGTAATGAGTATAGTAATTGTCGTCCTATCGATCATATAAGCATAATATGGCTAATAATACGAGTTAGATTGATAATAATAAGAGTAATGAGTATAGCAATTGTCGTTCTATCGGTCATATAACCATAATATGGCTAATAATATGAGTTAGATTGATAACAGTGAGTGTAATAAGTATAGTAATTGTCGTTATATCGATCATATAAGCATAATATGGCTAATAATACGAGTTAGATTGATAATAATAAGAGTAATGAGTATAGTAATTGTCGTCCTATCGATCATATAAGCATAATATGGCTAACAATATGAGTTAGATTGATAAAGGTAAGAGTAATGAGTATAGTTATTGTCGTCCTATCGATCATATAAGCATAATATGGCTAATAATATGAGTTAGATTGATAATAATAAGAGTAATAGGTATAGTAGTTGTCGTTGTATCGATCATATAAGCATAATATGGCTAATAATATGAGTTAGATTGATATTAATAAGAGTAATAAGTATAGTAATTGTCGTTCTATCGATCATATAAGCACAATATGGCTAATAATATGAGTTAGATTGATAATAATAAGAGTAATAAGTAGAGTAATTGTCGTTCTATCGGTCATATAACCATAATATGGCTAATAATATGAGTTAGATTGATAATAATATGAGTAATAAGTATAGTAATTGTCGTTCTATCGGTCATAGAACCATAATATGGCTAATAATATGAGTTAGATTGATAATAATAAGAGTAATGAGTATAGTAATTGGCGTCCTATCGATCATATAAGCATAATATGGCTAATAATATGAGTTAGATTGATAATAATAAGAGTAATAAGTATAGTAATTGTCGTTCTATCGGACATATAACCATAATACGGTTAATAATATGAGTTAGATTGATAACAGTGAGTGTAATAAGTATAGTAATTGTCGTTATATCGATCATATAAGCATAATATGGCTAATAATATGAGTTAGATTGATAATAATAAGAGTAATAAGCATAGTAATTGTCGTCCTATCGATCATATAAGCATAATATGGCTAATAATATGAGTTAGATTGATATTAATAAGAGTAATAAGTATAGTAATTGTCGTTCTATCGATCATATAAGCACAATATGGCTAATAATATGAGTTAGATTGATAATAATGAGAGTAATAAGTATAGTAATTGTCGTTATATCGATCATATAAGCATAATATGGCTAATAATACGAGTTAGATTGATAATAATAAGAGTAATGAGTAGAGTAATTGTCGTTCTATCGGTAATATGACCATAATATGGCTAATAATATGAGTTAGATTGATAATAATAAGAGTAATGAGTATAGTAATTGTCGTTCTATCGGTCATATAACCATAATATGGCTAATAATATGAGTTAGATTGATAATAATAAGAGTAATGAGTATAGTAATTGTCGTCCTATCGATCATATAAGCATAATATGGCTAATAATACGAGTTAGATTGATAATAATAAGAGTAATGAGTATAGCAATTGTCGTTCTATCGGTCATATAACCATAATATGGCTAATAATATGAGTTAGATTGATAACAGTGAGTGTAATAAGTATAGTAATTGTCGTTATATCGATCATATAAGCATAATATGGCTAATAATATGAGTTAGATTGATAAAGGTAAGAGTAATGAGTATAGTTATTGTCGTCCTATCGATCATATAAGCATAATATGGCTAATAATATGAGTTAGATTGATAATAATAAGAGTAATAGGTATAGTAGTTGTCGTTATATCGATCATATAAGCATAATATGGCTAATAGTATGAGTTAGATTGATAGTAATAAGAGTAATGAGTATAGTAATTGTCATCCTATCGATCATATAAGCATAATATGGCTAATAATATGAGTTAGATTGATAACAGTGAGTGTAATAAGTATAGTAATTGTCGTTATATCGATCATATAAGCATAATATGGCTAATAATACGAGTTAGATTGATAATAATAAGAGTAATGAGTATAGTAATTGTCGTCCTATCGATCATATAAGCATAATATGGCTAATAATATGAGTTAGATTGATAACAATAAGAGTAATGAGTATAGTAATTGTCGTCCTATCGATCATATAAACATAATATGGCTAATAATATGAGTTAGATTGATAATAATAAGAGTAATGAGTATAGTAATTGTCGTCCTATCGATCATATAAGCATAATATGGCTAATAATATGAGTTAGATTGATATTAATAAGAGTAATAAGTATAGTAATTGTCGTTCTATCGGTTATATAACCATAATATGGCTAATACTATGAGTTAGATTGATAATAGTGAGTGTAATAAGTATAGTAATTGTCGTTCTATCGATCATATAAGCACAATATGGCTAATAATATGAGTTAGATTGATAATAGTGGGAGTAATAAGTATAGTAATTGTCGTTCTATCGGTCATATAACCATAATATGGCTAATAATATGAGTTAGATTGATAATAATAAGAGTAATGAGTATAGTAATTGGCGTCCTATCGATCATATAAGCATAATATGGCTAATAATATGAGTTAGATTGATAATAATAAGAGTAATAAGTATAGAAATTGTCGTTCTACTGGTCATATAACCATAATATGGCTAATAATATGAGTTAGATTGATAATAATGAGAGTAATGAGTATAGTGATTGTCGTTCTATTGATCATATAAGCATAATATGGCTAATAATATGAGTTAGATTGATAATAATAAGAGTAATAAGTATAGTAATTGTCGTTCTATCGGTCATATAACCATAATATGGCTAATAATATGAGTTAGATTGATAATAATAAGAGTAATGAGTATAGTAATTGTCGTCCTATCGATCATATAAGCATAATATGGCTAATAATATGAGTTAGATTGATATTAATAAGAGTAATAAGTATAGTAATTGTCGTTCTATCGATCATATAAGCATAATATGGCTAACAATATGAGATAGATTGATAATAGTGAGAGTAATGAGTATAGTAATTGTCGTTCTATCGATCATATAAGCACAATATGGCTAATAATGTGAGTTAGATTGATAATAATAAGAGTAATGAGTATAGTAATTGGCGTCCTATCGATCATATAAGCATAATATGGCTAATAATATGAGTTAGATTGATAATAATAAGAGTAATGAGTATAGTAATTGTCATCCTATCGATCATATAAGCATAATATGGCTAATAATACGAGTTAGATTGATAATAATAAGAGTAATGAGTATAGTAATTGTCGTCCTATCGATCATATAAGCATAATATGGCTAATAATATGAGTTAGATTGATATTAATAAGAGTAATAAATATAGTAATTGTCGTTCTATCGATCATATAAGCACAATATGGCTAATAATATGAGTTAGATTGATAATAA
The DNA here is from genome assembly GCF_050947335.1 of Megachile rotundata. Lineage (NCBI taxonomy): Eukaryota > Metazoa > Arthropoda > Insecta > Hymenoptera > Megachilidae > Megachile > Megachile rotundata. Next base: position 68,596 of record NW_027473589.1, on the reverse strand, counting down.
TGAGAGTAATAAGTATAGTAATTGTCGTTCTATCGGTCATATAACCATGATATGGCTAATAATATGAGTTAGATTGATAATAATAAGAGTAATAAGTATAGTAATTGTCGTTCTATCGGTCATATAACCATAATATGGCTAATAATATGAGTTAGATTGATAATAATAAGAGTAATGAGTATAGTAATTGGCGTCCTATCGATCATATAAGCATAATATGGCTAATAATATGAGTTAGATTGATAATAATAAGAGTAATAAGTATAGAAATTGTCGTTCTACTGGTCATATAACCATAATATGGCTAATAATATGAGATAGATTGATAACAGTGAGTGTAATAAGTATAGTAATTGTCGTTATATCGATCATATAAGCATAATATGGCTAATAATACGAGTTAGATTGATAATAATAAGAGTAATGAGTATAGTAATTGTCGTTCTATCGGTCATATAAGCATAATATGGCTAATAATATGAGTTAGATTGATAATAATAAGAGTAATAAGTATAGAAATTGTCGTTCTACTGGTCATATAACCATAATATGGCTAATAATATGAGTTAGATTGATAACAGTGAGTGTAATAAGTATAGTAATTGTCGTTATATCGATCATATAAGCATAATATGGCTAATAATACGAGTTAGATTGATAATAATAAGAGTAATGAGTATAGTAATTGTCGTTCTATCGGTCATATAACCATAATATGGCTAATAATATGAGTTAGATTGATAATAATGAGAGTATTGAGTATAGTGATTGTCGTTCTATTGATCATATAAGCATAATATGGCTAATAATATGAGTTAGATTGATAATAATAAGAGTAATAAGTATAGTAATTGTCGTTCTATCGGTCATATAACCATAATATGGCTAATAATATGAGTTAGATTGATAATAATAAGAGTAATGAGTATAGTAATTGTCGTCCTATCGATCATATAAGCATAATATGGCTAATAATATGAGTTAGATTGATATTAATAAGAGTAATAAGTATAGCAATTGTCGTTCTATCGATCATATAAGCATAATATGGCTAACAATATGAGATAGATTGATAATAGTGAGAGTAATGAGTATAGTAATTGTCGTTCTATCGATCATATAAGCACAATATGGCTAATAATATGAGTTAGATTGATAATAATAAGAGTAATGAGTATAGTAATTGGCGTCCTATCGATCATATACGCATAATATTTCTAATAATATGAGTTAGATTGATAATAATAAGAGTAATAAGTATAGTAATTGTCGTTCTATCGGTCATATAACCATAATATGGCTAATAATATGAGTTAGATTGATAATAATAAGAGTAATGAGTATAGTAATTGGCGTCCTATCGATCATATAAGCATAATATGGCTAATAATATGAGTTAGATTGATAATAATAAGAGTAATAAGTATAGAAATTGTCGTTCTACTGGTCATATAACCATAATATGGCTAATAATATGAGTTAGATTGATAATAATGAGAGTAATGAGTATAGTGATTGTCGTTCTATTGATCATATAAGCATAATATGGCTAATAATATGAGTTAGATTGATAATAATAAGAGTAATAAGTATAGTAATTGTCGTTCTATCGGTTATATAACCATAATATGGCTAATAATATGAGTTAGATTGATAATAATAAGAGTAATGAGTATAGTAATTGTCGTCCTATCGATCATATAAGCATAATATGGCTAATAATATGAGTTAGATTGATATTAATAAGAGTAATAAGTATAGTAATTGTCGTTCTATCGATCATATAAGCATAATATGGCTAACAATATGAGATAGATTGATAATAGTGAGTGTAATAAGTATAGTAATTGTCGTTGTATCGATCATATAAGCACAATATGGCTAATAATATGAGTTAGATTGATAATAATAAGAGTAATGAGTATAGTAATTGGCGTCCTATCGATCATATAAGCATAATATGGCTAATAATATGAGTTAGATTGATAATAATAAGAGTAATAAGTATAGTAATTGTCGTTCTATCGGTCATATAACCATAATATGGCTAATAATATGAGTTAGATTGATAACAGTGAGTGTAATAAGTATAGTAATTTTCGTTATATCGATCATATAAGTATAATATGGCTAATAATACGAGTTAGATTGATAATAATAAGAGTAATGAGTATAGTAATTGTCGTTCTATCGGTAATATGACCATAATATGGCTAATAATATGAGTTAGATTGATAATAATAAGAGTAATGAGTATAGTAATTGGCGTCCTATCGATCATATAAGCATAATATGGCTAATAATACGAGTTAGATTGATAATAATAAGAGTAATGAGTATAGTAATTGTCGTCCTTTCGATCATATAAGCATAATATGGCTAATAATATGAGTTAGATTGATATTAGTAAGAGTAATAAATATAGTAATTGTCGTTCTATCGATCATATAAGCACAATATGGCTAATAATATGAATTAGATTGATAATAATGAGAGTAATAAGTATAGTAATTGTCGTTCTATCGGTCATATAACCATAATATGGCTAATAATATGAGTTAGATTGATAATAATAAGAGTAATAAGTATAGTAATTGTCGTTCTATCGGTCATATAACCATAATATGGCTAATAATATGAGTTACATTGATAATAATGAGAGTAATGAGTATAGTGATTGTCGTTCTATCGATCATATAAGCATAATATGGCTAATAATATGAGTTAGATTGATAATAATAAGAGTAATAAGTATAGTAATTGTCGTTCTATCGGTCATATAACCATAATATGGCTAATAATATGAGATAGATTGATAATAGTGAGTGTAATAAGTATAGTAATTGTCGTTCTATCGATCATATAAGCACAATATGGCTAATAATATGAGTTAGATTGATAATAATAAGAGTAATGAGTATAGTAATTGGCGTCCTATCGATCATATAAGCATAATATGGCTAATAATATGAGTTAGATTGATAATAATAAGAGTAATAAGTATAGTAATTGACGTTCTATCGGTCATATAACCATAATATGGCTAATAATATGAGTTAGATTGATAACAGTGAGTGTAATAAGTATAGTAGTTGTCGTTATATCGATCACATAAGTATAATATGGCTAATAATACGAGTTAGATTGAAAATAATAAGAGTAATGAGTATAGTAATTGTCGTTCTATCGGTAATATGACCATAATATGGCTAATAATATGAGTTAGATTGATAATAATAAGAGTAATAAGTATAGTAATTGTCGTTCTATCGGTCATATAACCATAATATGGCTAATAATATGAGTTAGATTGATAACAGTGAGTGTAATAAGTAGAGTAATTGTCGTTATATCGATCATATAAGTATAATATGGCTAATAATACGAGTTAGATTGATAATAATAAGAGTAATGAGTATAGTAATTGTCGTTCTATCGGTAATATGACCATAATATGGCTAATAATATGAGTTAGATTGATAATAATAAGAGTAATGAGTATAATAATTGGCGTCCTATCGATCATATGAGCATAATATGGCTAATAATATGAGTTAGATTGATAATAATAAGAGTAATAAGTATAGTAATTGTCATCCTATCGATCATATAAGCATAATATGGCTAATAATATGAGTTAGATTGATAATAATAAGAGTAATAAGTCGAGTAATTGTCGTTCTATCGGTCATATAACCATAATATGGCTAATAATATGAGTTAGATTGATAATAATAAGAGTAATGAGTATAGTAATTGTCGTCCTATCGATCATATAAGCATAATATGGCTAATAATATGAGTTAGATTGATATTAATAAGAGTAATAAGTATAGTAATTGTCGTTCTATCGATCATATAAGCACAATATGGCTAATAATATGAGTTAGATTGATAATAATAAGAGTAATAAGTAGAGTAATTGTCGTTCTATCGGTCATATAACCATAATATGGCTAATAATATGAGTTAGATTGATAATAATATGAGTAATAAGTATAGTAATTGTCGTTCTATCGGTCATAGAACCATAATATGGCTAATAATATGAGTTAGATTGATAATAATAAGAGTAATGAGTATAGTAATTGTCGTCCTATCGATCATATAAGCATAATATGGCTAACAATATGAGTTAGATTGATAATAATAAGAGTAATGAGTATAGTAATTGTCGTCCTATCGATCATATAAGCACAATATGGCTAATAATATGAGTTAGATTGATATTAATAAGAGTAATGAGTATAGTAATTGTCGTCCTATCGATCATATAAGCATAATATGGCTAATAATATGAATTAGATTGATAACAGTGAGTGTAATAAGTATAGTAATTGTCGTTATATCGATCATATAAGCATAATATGGCTAATAATACGAGTTAGATTGATAATAATAAGAGTAATGAGTATAGTAATTGGCGTCCTATCGATCATATAAGCATAATATGGCTAATAATATGAGTTAGATTGATAATAATAAGAGTAATAAGTATAGTAATTGACGTTCTATCGGTCATATAACCATAATATGGCTAATAATATGAGTTAGATTGATAATAATATGAGTAATAAGTATAGAAATTGTCGTTCTACTGGTCATATAACCATAATATGGCTAATAATATGAGTTAGATTGATAACAGTGAGTGTAATAAGTATAGTAATTGTCGTTATATCGATCACATAAGCATAATATGGCTAATAATACGAGTTAGATTGATAATAATAAGAGTAATGAGTATAGTAATTGTCGTTCTATCGGTCATATAACCATAATATGGCTAATAATATGAGTTAGATTGATAATAATGAGAGTATTGAGTATAGTGATTGTCGTTCTATTGATCATATAAGCATAATATGGCTAATAATATGAGTTAGATTGATAATAATAAGAGTAATAAGTATAGTAATTGTCGTTCTATCGGTCATATAACCATAATATGGCTAATAATATGAGTTAGATTGATAATAATAAGAGTAATGAGTATAGTAATTGTCGTCCTATCGATCATATAAGCATAATATGGCTAATAATATGAGTTAGATTGATATTAATAAGAGTAATAAGTATAGTAATTGTCGTTCTATCGATCATATAAGCATAATATGGCTAACAATATGAGATAGATTGATAATGGTGAGAGTAATGAGTATAGTAATTGTCGTTCTATCGATCATATAAGCACAATATGGCCAATAATATGAGTTAGATTGATAATAATAAGAGTAATGAGTATAGTAATTGGCGTCCTATCGATCATATATGCATAATATTTCTAATAATATGAGTTAGATTGATAATAATAAGAGTAATGAGTATAGTAATTGTCATCCTATCGATCATATAAGCATAATATGGCTAATAATACGAGTTAGATTGATAATAATAAGAGTAATGAGTATAGTAATTGTCGTCCTATCGATCATATAAGCATAATATGGCTAATAATATGAGTTAGATTGATATTAATAAGAGTAATAAATATAGTAATTGTGGTTCTATCGATCATATAAGCACAATATGGCTAATAATATGAGTTAGATTGATAATAATGAGAGTAATAAGTATAGTAATTGTCGTTCTATCGGTCATATAACCATAATATGGCTAATAATATGAGTTTGATTGATAACAGTGAGTGTAATAAGTATAGTAATTGTCGTTATATCGATCATATAAGCATAATATGGCTAATAATACGAGTTAGATTGATAATAATAAGAGTAATGAGTATAGTAATTGTCGTTCTATCGGTCATATAACCATAATATGGCTAATAATATGAGTTAGATTGATAATAATGAGAGTAATGAGTATAGTGATTGTCGTTCGATTGATCATATAAGCATAATATGGCTAATAATATGAGTTAGATTGATAATAATAAGAGTAATAAGTATAGTAATTGTCGTTCTATCGGTCATATAACCATAATATGGCTAATAATATGAGTTAGATTGATAATAATAAGAGTAATGAGTATAGTAATTGTCGTCCTATCGATCATATAAGCATAATATGGCTAATAATATGATTTAGATTGATATTAATAAGAGTAATAAGTATAGTAATTGTCGTTCTATCGATCATATAAGCATAATATGGCTAACAATATGAGATAGATTGATAATAGTGAGAGTAATGAGTATAGTAATTGTCGTTCTATCGATCATATAAGCACAATATGGCTAATAATGTGAGTTAGATTGATAATAATAAGAGTAATGAGTATAGTAATTGGCGTCCTATCGATCATATAAGCATAATATGGCTAATAATATGAGTTAGATTGATAATAATAAGAGTAATGAGTATAGTAATTGTCATCCTATCGATCATATAAGCATAATATGGCTAATAATACGAGTTAGATTGATAATAATAAGAGTAATGAGTATAGTAATTGTCGTCCTATCGATCATATAAGCATAATATGGCTAATAATATGAGTTAGATTGATATTAATAAGAGTAATAAATATAGTAATTGTCGTTCTATCGATCATATAAGCACAATATGGCTAATAATATGAGTTAGATTGATAATAATGAGAGTAATAAGTATAGTAATTGTCGTTCTATCGGTCATATAACCATGATATGGCTAATAATATGAGTTAGATTGATAATAATAAGAGTAATAAGTATAGTAATTGTCGTTCTATCGGTCATATAACCATAATATGGCTAATAATATGAGTTAGATTGATAATAATAAGAGTAATGAGTATAGTAATTGGCGTCCTATCGATCATATAAGCATAATATGGCTAATAATATGAGTTAGATTGATAATAATAAGAGTAATAAGTATAGAAATTGTCGTTCTACTGGTCATATAACCATAATATGGCTAATAATATGAGATAGATTGATAACAGTGAGTGTAATAAGTATAGTAATTGTCGTTATATCGATCATATAAGCATAATATGGCTAATAATACGAGTTAGATTGATAATAATAAGAGTAATGAGTATAGTAATTGTCGTTCTATCGGTCATATAAGCATAATATGGCTAATAATATGAGTTAGATTGATAATAATAAGAGTAATAAGTATAGAAATTGTCGTTCTACTGGTCATATAACCATAATATGGCTAATAATATGAGTTAGATTGATAACAGTGAGTGTAATAAGTATAGTAATTGTCGTTATATCGATCATATAAGCATAATATGGCTAATAATACGAGTTAGATTGATAATAATAAGAGTAATGAGTATAGTAATTGTCGTTCTATCGGTCATATAACCATAATATGGCTAATAATATGAGTTAGATTGATAATAATGAGAGTATTGAGTATAGTGATTGTCGTTCTATTGATCATATAAGCATAATATGGCTAATAATATGAGTTAGATTGATAATAATAAGAGTAATAAGTATAGTAATTGTCGTTCTATCGGTCATATAACCATAATATGGCTAATAATATGAGGTTAGATTGATAATAATAAGAGTAATGAGTATAGTAATTGTCGTCCTATCGATCATATAAGCATAATATGGCTAATAATATGAGTTAGATTGATATTAATAAGAGTAATAAGTATAGTAATTGTCGTTCTATCGATCATATAAGCATAATATGGCTAACAATATGAGATAGATTGATAATAGTGAGAGTAATGAGTATAGTAATTGTCGTTCTATCGATCATATAAGCACAATATGGCTAATAATATGAGTTAGATTGATAATAATAAGAGTAATGAGTATAGTAATTGGCGTCCTATCGATCATATACGCATAATATTTCTAATAATATGAGTTAGATTGATAATAATAAGAGTAATAAGTATAGTAATTGTCGTTCTATCGGTCATATAACCATAATATGGCTAATAATATGAGTTAGATTGATAATAATAAGAGTAATGAGTATAGTAATTGGCGTCCTATCGATCATATAAGCATAATATGGCTAATAATATGAGTTAGATTGATAATAATAAGAGTAATAAGTATAGAAATTGTCGTTCTACTGGTCATATAACCATAATATGGCTAATAATATGAGTTAGATTGATAATAATGAGAGTAATGAGTATAGTGATTGTCGTTCTATTGATCATATAAGCATAATATGGCTAATAATATGAGTTAGATTGATAATAATAAGAGTAATAAGTATAGTAATTGTCGTTCTATCGGTTATATAACCATAATATGGCTAATAATATGAGTTAGATTGATAATAATAAGAGTAATGAGTATAGTAATTGTCGTCCTATCGATCATATAAGCATAATATGGCTAATAATAT
>NW_027473589.1:27264-60213 GCF_050947335.1 Megachile rotundata | reverse complement strand
TAATAAGAGTTAATGAGTATAGTTATTGTCGTCCTATCGATCATATAAGCATAATATGGCTAATCATATGAGTTAGATTGATAATAATAAGAGTAATAAGTATATTAATTGTCGTTCTATCGATCATATAAGCACAATATGGCTAATAATATGAGTTAGATTGATAATAATAAGAGTAATGAGTATTGTCATTGTCGTCCTATCGAGTCATATAAGCATAATAATGGCTAATAATATGAGTTAGATTGATAATAATAAGAGTAATTGAGTATAGTAATTGTCGTCCTATCGATCATGTAAGCATAATATGGCTAATAATACGAGTTAGATTGATAATAATGAGAGTAATAAGTATAGCAATTGTCGTCCTATCGATCATATAAGCATAATATGGCTAATAATATGAGTTAGATTGATAATAATAAGAGTAATGAGTATAGTTATTGTCGTCCTATCGATCATATAAGCATAATATGGCTAATAATATGAGTTAGATTGATAATAATAAGAGTAATAAGTATAGTAATTGTCGTTCTATCGATCATATAAGCACAATATGGCTAATAATATGAGTTAGATTGATAATAATAAGAGTAATGAGTATAGTAATTGTCGTCCTATCGATCATATAAGCATAATGTGGCTAATAATATGAGTTAGATTGATAATAATAAGAGTAATAAGTATAAGTAATTGTCGTTCTATCTGTCATATAACCATAATATGGCTAATAATATGAGTTAGATTGATAATAATACGAAGTATTGAGTATAGTAATTGTCGTCATATCGATCATATAAGCATAATATGGCTAATAATATGAGTTAGATGATAATAATACGAGTAATGAGTATAGTAATTGTCGTCCTATCGATCATATAAGCATAATAGGCTAATAATATGAGTTAGATTGATAATAATAAGCGTAATGAGTATAGTAATTGTCGTCCTATCGATCATATAAGCATAATGTGGCTAATAATATGAGTTAGATTGATAATAATAAGCGTAATAAGTATAGTAATTGTCGTTCTATCGGTCATATAACCATATTATGGCTAATAATATGAGTTAGATTGATAATAATACGAGTATTGAGTATAGTAATTTTCGTCATATCGATCATATAAGCATAATATGGCTAATAATATGAGTTAGATTGATAATAATAAGAGTAATGAGTATAGGTAATTGTCGTCCTATCGATCATATAAGCATAATATGGCTAATAATATGAGTTAGATTGATAATAATAAGAGTAATGAGTATAGTAATTGTCGTCCTATCGATCATATAAGCATAACATGGCTAATAATATGGAGTTAGATTGATAATATTAAGAGTAATAAGTATAGTAATTGTCGTTCTAATCGGTCATATAACCATAATATGGCTAGTAATATGAGTTGGATTGATAACAGTGAGTGTAATAAGTATAGTATTTGTCGTTATATCGATCATATAAGCATAATATGCCTAATAATATGAGTAGATTGATAATAATAAGAGTAATGAGTATAGTTATTGTCGTCCTATCGATCATATAAGCATAATATGGCTAATAATATGAGTTAGATTGATAATAATAAGAGTAATAAGTATAGTAATTGTCGTTCTATCGATCATATAAGCACAATATGGCTAATAATATGAGTTAGATTGATAATAATAAGAGTAATGAGTATAGTAATTGTCGTCCTATCGATCATATAAGCATAATGTGGCTAATAATATGAGTTAGATTGATAATAATAAGAGTAATGAGTATAGTAATTGTCGTCCTATCGATCATATAAGCATAATATGGCTAATAATATGAGTTAGATTGATAATAATAAGAGTAATGAGTATAGTTATTGTCGTCCTATCGATCATATAAGCATAATATGGCTAATAATATGAGATAGATTGATAATAATAAGAGTAATAAGCATAGTAATTGTCGTTCTATCGGTCATATAAGCATAATATGGCTAATAATATGAGTTAGATTGATAATAATAAGAGTAATGAGTATAGTAATTGTCGTCCTATCGATCCTGTAAGCATAATATGGCTAATAATACGAGTTAGATTGATAATAATGAGAGTAATAAGTATAGGCAATTGTCGTCCTAGTCGTTCATATAAGCATAATATGGTTAATAATATGAGTTAGATTGATAATAATAAGAGTAATGAGTATAGTTATTGTCGTCCTATCGATCATATAAGCATAATATGGCTAATAATATGAGTTAGATTGATAATAATAAGAGTAATAAGTATAGTAATTGTCGTTCTATCGATCATATAAGCACAATATGGCTAATAATATGAGTTAGATTGATAATAATAAGAGTAATGAGTATAGTAATTGTCGTCCTATCGATCATATAAGCATACTGTGGCTAATAATATGAGTTAGATTGAAAATAATAAGAGGTAATGAGTATAGTAATTGTCGTCCTATCGATCATATAAGCATAATATGGCTAATAATATGAGTTAGATTGATAATAATAAGAGTAATAAGCATAGTATTGTCGTTCTATCGCGTCATATAACCATAATATGGCTAATAATATGAGTTAGATTGATAATAATGAGAGTAATAAGTATAGTAATTGTCGTTATGTCGGTCATATAAGCATAATATGGCTAATAATATGAGTTAGACTGATATTAATAAGAGTAATGAGTATAGTAATTGTCGTCCTATCGATCATAGAAGCATAACATGGCTAATAATATGAGTTAGATTGATAATATTAAGAGTAATAAGTATAGTAATTGTCGTCCTATCGATCATATAAGCATAACATGGCTAATAATATGAGTTAGATTGATAATAATGAGAGTAATAAGTATAGTAATTGTCGTTCTATCGATCATATAAGCATAATATGGCTAATAATATGAGTTAGATTGATAATATTAAGAGTAATAAGTATAGTAATGTGTCGTTCTATCGGTCATATAACCATAATATGGCTAGTAATATGAGTTGGATTGATAACAGTGAGTGTAATAAGTATAGTATTTGTCGTTATATCGATCATATAAGCATAATATGCCTAATAATATGAGTTAGATTGATAATAATAAGAGTAATGAGTATAGTTATTGTCGTCCTATCGATCATATAAGCATAATATGGCTAATAATATGAGTTAGATTGATAATAATAAGAGTAATGAGTATAGTAATTGGTCGTCCTATCGATCATATAAGCATAATATGGCTAATAATATGAGTTAGATTGATAATAATAAGAGTAATGAGTATAGTTTATTGTCGTGCCTATCGATCATATAAGCATAATATGGCTAATAATATGAGTTAGATTGATAATAATAAGAGTAATAAGTATAGTAATTGTCGTTCTATCGATCATATAAGCACAATATGGCTAATAATATGAGTTAGATTGATAATAATAAGAGTAATGAGTATTGTAATTGTCGTCCTATCGATCATATAAGCATAATATGGCTAATAATATGAGTTAGATTGATAATAATAAGAGTAATGAGTATAGTAATTGTCGTCCTATCGATCATGTAAGCATAATATGGCTAATAATACGAGTTAGATTGATAATAATGAGAGTAATAAGTATAGCAATTGTCGTCCTATCGATCATATAAGCATAATATGGCTAATAATATGAGTTAGATTGATAATAATAAGAGTAATGAGTATAGTTATTGTCGTCCTATCGATCATATAAGCATAATATGGCTAATAATATGAGTTAGATTGATAATAATAAGAGTAATAAGTATAGTAATTGTCGTTTCTATCGATCATATAAGCACAATATGGCTAATAATATGAGTTAGATTGATAATAATAAGAGTAATGGAGTATAGTAATTGTCGTCCTATCGATCATATAAGCATAAATGTGGCTAATAATATGAGTTAGATTGATAATAATAAGAGTAATAAGTATAGTAATTGTCGTTCTATCTGTCATATAACCATAATATGGCTAATAATATGAGTTAGATTGATAATAATACGAGTATTGAGTATAGTAATTGTCGTCATATCGATCATATAAGGCATAATATGGCTAATAATATGAGTTAGATTGATAATAATACGAGTAAATGAGTATAGTAATTGTCGTCCTATCGATCATATAAGCATAATATGGCTAATAATATGAGTTAGATTGATAATAATAAGCGTAATGAGTATAGTAATTGTCGTCCTATCGATCATATAAGCATAATGTGGCTAATAATATGAGTTAAGATTGATAATAATAAGCGTAATAAGTATAGTAATTGTCGTTCTATCGGTCATATAACCATAATATGGGCTAATAATATGAGTTAGATTGATAATAATACGAGTATTGAGTATAGTAATTTCGTCATATCGATCATATAAGCATAATATGGCTAATAATATGAGTTAGATTGATAATAATAAGAGTAATGAGTATAGTAATTGTCGTCCTATCGATCATATAAGCATAATATGGCTAATAATATGAGTTAGATTGATAATAATAAGAGTAATGAGTATAGTAATTGTCGTCCTATCGATCATATAAGCATAACATGGCTAATAATATGAGTTAGATTGATAATATTAAGAGTAATAAGTATAGTAATTGTCGTTCTATCGGTCATATAAACCATAATATGGCTAGTAATATGAGTTGGATTGATAACAGTGAGTGTAATAAGTATAGTATTTGTCGTTATATCGATCATATAAGCATAATATGCCTAATAATATGAGTTAGATTGATAATAATAAGAGTAATGAGTATAGTTATTGTCGTCCTATCGATCATATAAGCATAATATGGCTAATAATATGAGTTAGATTGATAATAATAAGAGTAATAAGTATAGTAATTGTCGTTCTATCGATCATATAAGCACAATATGGCTAATAATATGAGTTAGATTGATAATAATAAGAGTAATGAGTATAGTAATTGTCGTCCTATCGATCATATAAGCATAATGTGGCTAATAATATGAGTTAGATTGATAATAATAAGAGTAATGAGTATAGTAATTGTCGGTCCTACTCGATCATATAAGCATAATATGGCTAATAATAGAGTTAGATTGATAATAATAAGAGTAATGAGTATAGTTATTGTCGTCCTATCGATCATATAAGCATAATATGCTAATAATATGAGATAGATTGATAATAATAAGAGTAATAAGCATAGTAATTGTCGTTCTATCGGTCATATAAGCATAATATGGCTAATAATATGAGTTAGATTGATAATAATAAGAGTAATGAGTATAGTAATTGTCGTCCTATCGATCCTGTAAGCATAATATGGCTAATAATACGAGTTAGATTGATAATAATGAGAGTAATAAGTATAGCAATTGTCGTCCTATCGATCATATAAGCATAATATGGTTAATAATATGAGTTAGATTGATAATAATAAGAGTAATGAGTATAGTTTATTGTCGTCCTATCGATCATATAAGCATAATATGGCTAATAATATGAGTTAGATTGATAATAATAAGAGTAATAAGTATAGTAATTGTCGTTCTATCGATCATATAAGCACAATATGGACTAATAATATGAGTTAGATTGATAATAATAAGAGTAATGAGTATAGTAAATTGTCGTCCTATCGATCATATAAGCATACTGTGGCTAATAATATGAGTTAGATTGAAAATAATAAGAGTAATGAGTATAGTAATTGTCGTCCTATCGATCATATAAGCATAATATGGCTAATAATATGAGTTAGATTGATAATAATAAGAGTAATAAGCATAGTAATTGTCGTTCTATCGGTCCATATAACCATAATATGGCTAATAATATGAGTTAGATTGATAATAATGAGAGTAATAAGTATAGTAATTGTCGTTATGTCGGTCATATAAGCATAATATGGCTAATAATATGAGTTAGACTGATATTAATAAGAGTAATGAGTATAGTAATTGTCGTCCTATCGATCATGGAAGCATAATATGGCTAATAATATGAGTTAGATTGATAATAATAAGAGTAATAAGTATAGTAATTGTCGTTCTATCGATCATATAAGCACAATATGGCTAATAACATGAGTTAGATTGATAATAATGAGAGTAATAAGTATAGTAATTGTCGTTCTATCGATCATATAAGCATAATATGGCTAATAATATGAGTTAGATTGATAATAATAAGAGTAATAAGTATAGTAATTGTCGTTCTATCGGTCATATAACCATAATATGGCTAATAATATGAGTTAGATTGATAATAATGAGAGTAATAAGTATAGTAATTGTCGTTATATCGATCATATAAGCATAATATGGCTAATAATATGAGTTAGATTGATAATAATAAGAGTAATGAGTATAGTAATTGTCGTCCTATCGATCATATAAGCATAATATGGCTAATAATATGAGTTAGATTGATAATAATAAGAGTAATGAGTATAGTAATTGTCGTCCTATCGATTATATAAGCATAATATGGCTAATAATATGAGTTAGTTTGATAACTGTGAGTGTAATAAGTATAGTAATTGTCGTTATATCGATCATATAAGCATAATATGGCTAATAATATGATTTAGATTGATAATAATAAGAGTAATGAGTATAGTAATTGTCGTCCTATCGATCATATAAGCATAATATGGCTAATAATATGAGTTAGATTGATAATAATAAGAGTAATGAGTATAGTAATTGTCGTCCTATCGATCATGTAAGCATAATATGGCTAATAATATGAGTTAGATTGATAATAATACGAGTATTGAGTATAGTAATTGTCGTCATATCGATCATATAAGCATAATATGGCTAATAATATGAGTTAGATTGATAATAATAAGAGTAATGAGTATAGCAATTGTCGTCCTATCGATCATATAAGCATAATATGGCTAATAATATGAGTTAGATTTATAATAATAAGAGTAATGAGTATAGTAATTGTCGTCCTATCGATCATATAAGCATAATATGGCTAATAATATGAGTTAGATTGATTATAATAAGAGTAATGAGTATAGTAATTGTCGTCCTATCAGATCATATAATCATAATATGGCTAATAATATGAGTTAGATTGATAATAATAAGAGTAATGAGTATAGTAATTGTCGTCCTATCGATCATATAAGCATAATATGGCTAATAATATGAGTTAGATTGATAATAATAAGAGTAATGAGTATAGTAATTGTCGTCCTATCCGATCATATAAGCATAATGTGGCTAATAATATGAGTTAGATTGATAATAATAAGAGTAATTAAGTATAGTAATTGTCGTTCTATCTGTCATATAACCATAATATGGCTAATAATATGAGTTAGATTGATAATAATGAGAGAATATAGTATAGTAATTGTCGTTCTATCGATCACATAAGCATAATATGGCTAATAATATGAGTTAGATTGATAATAATAAGAGTAATACGTATAGTAATTGTCGTTCTATCGGTCATATAACCATAATATGGGCTAATAATATGAGTTAGATTGATAATAATGAGAGTAATAAGTATAGTAATTGTCGTTATATCGATCATATAAGCATAATATGGCTAATAATATGAGTTTGATTGATAATAATAAGAGTAATGAGTATAGTAATTGTCGTCCTATCGATCATATAAGCATAATATGGCTAATAATATGAGTTAGATTGATAATAATAAGAGTAATGAGTATAGTAATTGTCGTCCTATCGATTATATAAGCATAATATGGCTAATAATATGAGTTAGTTTGATAACTGTGAGTGTAATAAGTATAGTAATTGTCGTTATATCGATCATATAAGCATAATATGGCTAATAATATGATTTAGATTGATAATAATAAGAGTAATGAGTATAGTAATTGTCGTCCTACTCGATCATATAAGCATAATATGGCTAATAATATGAGTTAGATTGATAATAATAAGAGTAATGAGTATAGTAATTGTCGTCCTATCGATCATGTAAGCATAATATGGCTAATAATATGAGTTAGATTGATAATAATACGAGTATTGAGTATAGTAATTGTCGTCATATCGATCATATAAGCATAATATGGCTAATAATATGAGTTAGATTGATAATAATAAGAGTAATGAGTATAGCAATTGTCGTCCTATCGATCATATAAGCATAATATGGCTAATAATATGAGTTAGATTTATAATAATAAGAGTAATGAGTATAGTAATTGTCGTCCTATCGATCATATAAGCATAATATGGCTAATAATATGAGTTAGATTGATAATAATAAGAGTAATGAGTATAGTAATTGTCGTCCTATCGATCATATAATCATAATATTGGCTAATAATATGAGTTAGATTGATAATAATAAGAGTAATGAGTATAGTAATTGTCGTCCTATCGATCATATAAGCATAATATGGCTAATAATATGAGTTAGATTGATAATAATAAGAGTAATGAGTATAGCAATTGTCGTCCTATCGATCATATAAGCATAATATGGCTAATAATATGAGTTAGATTTATAATAATAAGAGTAATGAGTATAGTAATTGTCGTCCTATCGATCATATAAGCATAATATGGCTAATAATATGAGTTAGACTGATATTAATAAGGAGTAATGAGTATAGTAATTGTCGTCCTATCGATCATAGAAGCATAATATGGCTAATAATATGAGTTAGATTGATAATAATAAGAGTAATAAGTATAGTAATTGTCGTTCTATCGATCATATAAGCACAATATGGCTAATAACATGAGTTAGATTGATAATAATGAGAGTAATTAAGTATAGTAATTGTCGTTCTATCGATCATATAAGCATAATATGGCTAATAATATGAGTTAGATTGATAATAATAAGAGTAATAAGTATAGTAATTGTCGTTCTATCGGTCATATAACCATAATATGGCTAATAATATGAGTAGATTGATAATAATAAGAGTAATAAGTATAGTAATTGTCGTTCTATCGGTCATATAACCATAATATGGCTAATAATATGAGTTAGATTGATAATTAATAATGGGAGTAATAAGTATAGTAATTGTCGTTCTATCGATCATATAAGCATAATATGGCTAATAATATGAGTTAGATTGATAATAATAAGAGTAATGAGTATAGTAATTGTCGTCCTATCGATTATATAAGCATAATATGGCTAATAATATGAGTTAGTTTGATAACTGTGAGTGTAATAAGTATAGTAATTGTCGTTATATCGATCATATAAGCATAATATGGCTAATAATATGATTTAGATTGATAATAATAAGAGTAATGAGTATAGTAATTGTCGTCCTATCGATCATATAAGCATAATATGGCTAATAATATGAGTTAGATTGATAATAATAAGAGTAATGAGTATAGTAATTGTCGTCCTATCGATCATGTAAGCATAATATGGCTAATAATATGAGTTAGATTGATAATAATACGAGTATTGAGTATAGTAATTGTCGTCATATCGATCATATAAGCATAATATGGCTAATAATATGAGTTAGATTGATAATAATAAGAGTAATGAGTATAGCAATTGTCGTCCTATCGATCATATAAGCATAATATGGCTAATAATATGAGTTAGATTGATAATAATAAGAGTAATGAGTATAGTAATTGTCGTCCTATCGATCATATAAGCATAATATGGCTAATAATATGAGTTAGATTGATAATATTAAGAGTAATAAGTATTGTAATTGTCGTTCTATCGGTCATATAACCATAATATGGCTAGTAATATGAGTTGGATTGATAACAGTGAGTGTAATAAGTATAGTAATTGTCGTTATATCGATCATATAAGCATAATATGCCTAATAATATGAGTTAGATTGATAATAGTAAGAGTAATGAGTATAGTAATTGTCGTCCTATCGATCAAATAAGCATAATATGGCTAATAATATGAGTTAGATTGATAATAACAAGAGTAATGAGTATAGTAATTGTCGTCCTATCGATCATATAAGCCTAATATGGCTAATAATATGAGTTAGATTGATAATAATAAGAGTAATGAGTATAGTAATTGTCGTCCTATCGATCATATAAGCATAATATGGCTAATAATATGAGTTAGATTGATAATAATAAGAGTAATAAGTATAGTAATTGTCGTTCTATCGATCATATAAGCACAATATGGATAATAATATGAGTTAGATTGATAATAATGGGAGTAATAAGTATAGTAATTGTCGTTCTATCGATCATATAAGCATAATATGGCTAATAATATGAGTTAGATTGATAATAATAAGAGTAATGAGTATAGTAATTGTCGTCCTATCGATCATATAAGCATAATATGGCCAATAATATGAGTTAGATTGATAATAATACGAGTATTGAGTATAGTAATTGTCGTCATATCGATCATATAAGCATAATATGGCTAATAATATGAGTTAGATTGATAATAATAAGAGTAATGAGTATAGTAATTGTCGTCCTATCGATCATATAAGCATAATATGGCTAATAATATGAGTTAGATTGATAATAATAAGAGTAATGAGTATAGTTATTGTCGTCCTATCGATCATATAAGCATAATATGGCTAATAATACGAGTTAGATTGATAATAATGAGAGTAATAAGTATAGTAATTGTCGTTCTATCGATCATATAAGCACAATATGGCTAATAATATGAGTTAGATTGATAATAATAAGAGTAATGAGTATAGTAATTGTCGTCCTATCGATCATATAAGCATAATGTGGCTAATAATATGAGTTAGATTGATAATAATAAGAGTAATAAGTATAGTAACTGTCGTTCTATCTGTCATATAACCATAATATGGCTAATAATATGAGTTAGATTGATAATAATACGAGTATTGAGTATAGTAATTGTCGTCATATCGATCATATAAGCATAATATGGCTAATAATATGAGTTAGATTGATAATAATAAGAGTAATGAGTATAGTAATTGTCGTCCTATCGATCATATAAGCATAACATGGCTAATAATATGAGTTAGATTGATAATATTAAGAGTAATAAGTATAGTAATTGTCGTTCTATCGGTCATATAACCATAATATGGCTAGTAATATGAGTTGGATTGATAACAGTGAGTGTAATAAGTATAGTATTTGTCGTTATATCGATCATATAAGCATAATATGCCTAATAATATGAGTTAGATTGATAATAATAAGAGTAATGAGTATAGTAATTGTCGTCCTATCGATCATATAAGCATAATATGGCTAATAATATGAGTTAGATTGATAATAATAAGAGTAATGAGTATAGTAATTATCGTCCTATCGATCATATAAGCATAATATGGCTAATAATATGAGTTAGATTGATAATAATAAGAGTAATGAGTATAGTAATTGTCGTCCTATCGATCATATAAGCATAATATGGCTAATAATATGAGTTAGATTGATAATAATAAGAGTAATGAGTATAGTAATTGTCGTCCTATCGATCATATAAGCATAATATGGCTAATAATATGAGATAGATTGATAATAATAAGAGTAATAAGCATAGTAATTGTCGTTCTATCGGTCATATAACCATAATATGGCTAATAATATGAGTTAGATTGATAATAATGAGAGTAATAAGTATAGTAATTGTCGTTCTATCGATCATATAAGCACAATATGGCTAATAATATGAGTTAGATTGATAATAATGAGAGTAATAAGTATAGTAATTGTCGTTCTATCGATCATATAAGCATAATATGGCTAATAATATGAGTTAGATTGATAATAATAAGAGTAATAAGCATAGTAATTGTCGTTCTATCGGTCATATAACCATAATATGGCTAATAATATGAGTTAGATTGATAATAATGAGAGTAATAAGTATAGTAATTGTCGTTATATCGATCATATAAGCATAATATGGCTAATAATATGAGTTAGATTGATAATAATAAGAGTAATGAGTATAGTAATTGTCGTCCTATCGATCATATAAGCATAATATGGCTAATAATATGAGTTAGATTGATAATAATAAGAGTAATGAGTATAGTTATTGTCGTCCTATCGATCATATAAGCATAATATGGCTAATAATATGAGTTAGATTGATAATAATAAGAGTAATAAGTATAGTAATTGTCGTTCTATCGATCATATAAGCACAATATGGCTAATAATATGAGTTAGATTGATAATAATAAGAGTAATGAGTATTGTAATTGTCGTCCTATCGATCATATAAGCATAATGTGGCTAATAATATGAGTTAGTTTGATAACTGTGAGTGTAATAAGTATAGTAATTGTCGTTATATCGATCATATAAGCATAATATGGCTAATAATATGATTTAGATTGATAATAATAAGAGTAATGAGTATAGTAATTGTCGTCCTATCGATCATATAAGCATAATATGGCTAATAATATGAGTTGGATTGATAATAATAAGAGTAATGAGTATAGTAATTGTCGTCCTATCGATCATGTAAGCATAATATGGCTAATAATATGAGTTAGATTGATAATAATACGAGTATTGAGTATAGTAATTGTCGTCATATCGATCATATAAGCATAATATGGCTAATAATATGAGTTAGATTGATAATAATAAGAGTAATGAGTATAGTAATTGTCGTCCTATCGATCATATAAGCATAATATGACTAATAATATGAGTTAGATTGATAATAATAAGAGTAATGAGTATAGTAATTGTCGTCCTATCGATCATATAAGCAGAATATGGCTAATAATATGAGTTAGATTGATAATAATAAGAGTAATGAGTATAGTTATTGTCGTCCTATCGATCATATAAGCATAATATGGCTAATAATATGAGTTAGATTGATAATAATAAGAGTAATAAGTATAGTAATTGTCGTTCTATCGATCATATAAGCACAATATGGCTAATAATATGAGTTAGATTGATAATAATAAGAGTAATGAGTATTGTAATTGTCGTCCTATCGATCATATAAGCATAATATGGCTAATAATATGAGTTAGATTGATAATAATAAGAGTAATGAGTATAGTAATTGTCGTCCTATCGATCATGTAAGCATAATATGGCTAATAATACGAGTTAGATTGATAATAATGAGAGTAATAAGTATAGCAATTGTCGTCCTATCGATCATATAAGCATAATATGGCTAATAATATGAGTTAGATTGATAATAATAAGAGTAATGAGTATAGTTATTGTCGTCCTATCGATCATATAAGCATAATATGGCTAATAATATGAGTTAGATTGATAATAATAAGAGTAATAAGTATAGTAATTGTCGTTCTATCGATCATATAAGCACAATATGGCTAATAATATGAGTTAGATTGATAATAATAAGAGTAATGAGTATAGTAATTGTCGTCCTATCGATCATATAAGCATAATGTGGCTAATAATATGAGTTAGATTGATAATAATAAGAGTAATAAGTATAGTAATTGTCGTTCTATCTGTCATATAACCATAATATGGCTAATAATATGAGTTAGATTGATAATAATACGAGTATTGAGTATAGTAATTGTCGTCATATCGATCATATAAGCATAATATGGCTAATAATATGAGTTAGATTGATAATAATACGAGTAATGAGTATAGTAATTGTCGTCCTATCGATCATATAAGCATAATATGGCTAATAATATGAGTTAGATTGATAATAATAAGCGTAATGAGTATAGTAATTGTCGTCCTATCGATCATATAAGCATAATGTGGCTAATAATATGAGTTAGATTGATAATAATAAGCGTAATAAGTATAGTAATTGTCGTTCTATCGGTCATATAACCATAATATGGCTAATAATATGAGTTAGATTGATAATAATACGAGTATTGAGTATAGTAATTTTCGTCATATCGATCATATAAGCATAATATGGCTAATAATATGAGTTAGATTGATAATAATAAGAGTAATGAGTATAGTAATTGTCGTCCTATCGATCATATAAGCATAATATGGCTAATAATATGAGTTAGATTGATAATAATAAGAGTAATGAGTATAGTAATTGTCGTCCTATCGATCATATAAGCATAACATGGCTAATAATATGAGTTAGATTGATAATATTAAGAGTAATAAGTATAGTAATTGTCGTTCTATCGGTCATATAACCATAATATGGCTAGTAATATGAGTTGGATTGATAACAGTGAGTGTAATAAGTATAGTATTTGTCGTTATATCGATCATATAAGCATAATATGCCTAATAATATGAGTTAGATTGATAATAATAAGAGTAATGAGTATAGTTATTGTCGTCCTATCGATCATATAAGCATAATATGGCTAATAATATGAGTTAGATTGATAATAATAAGAGTAATAAGTATAGTAATTGTCGTTCTATCGATCATATAAGCACAATATGGCTAATAATATGAGTTAGATTGATAATAATAAGAGTAATGAGTATAGTAATTGTCGTCCTATCGATCATATAAGCATAATGTGGCTAATAATATGAGTTAGATTGATAATAATAAGAGTAATGAGTATAGTAATTGTCGTCCTATCGATCATATAAGCATAATATGGCTAATAATATGAGTTAGATTGATAATAATAAGAGTAATGAGTATAGTTATTGTCGTCCTATCGATCATATAAGCATAATATGGCTAATAATATGAGATAGATTGATAATAATAAGAGTAATAAGCATAGTAATTGTCGTTCTATCGGTCATATAAGCATAATATGGCTAATAATATGAGTTAGATTGATAATAATAAGAGTAATGAGTATAGTAATTGTCGTCCTATCGATCCTGTAAGCATAATATGGCTAATAATACGAGTTAGATTGATAATAATGAGAGTAATAAGTATAGCAATTGTCGTCCTATCGATCATATAAGCATAATATGGTTAATAATATGAGTTAGATTGATAATAATAAGAGTAATGAGTATAGTTATTGTCGTCCTATCGATCATATAAGCATAATATGGCTAATAATATGAGTTAGATTGATAATAATAAGAGTAATAAGTATAGTAATTGTCGTTCTATCGATCATATAAGCACAATATGGCTAATAATATGAGTTAGATTGATAATAATAAGAGTAATGAGTATAGTAATTGTCGTCCTATCGATCATATAAGCATACTGTGGCTAATAATATGAGTTAGATTGAAAATAATAAGAGTAATGAGTATAGTAATTGTCGTCCTATCGATCATATAAGCATAATATGGCTAATAATATGAGTTAGATTGATAATAATAAGAGTAATAAGCATAGTAATTGTCGTTCTATCGGTCATATAACCATAATATGGCTAATAATATGAGTTAGATTGATAATAATGAGAGTAATAAGTATAGTAATTGTCGTTATGTCGGTCATATAAGCATAATATGGCTAATAATATGAGTTAGACTGATATTAATAAGAGTAATGAGTATAGTAATTGTCGTCCTATCGATCATAGAAGCATAATATGGCTAATAATATGAGTTAGATTGATAATAATAAGAGTAATAAGTATAGTAATTGTCGTTCTATCGATCATATAAGCACAATATGGCTAATAACATGAGTTAGATTGATAATAATGAGAGTAATAAGTATAGTAATTGTCGTTCTATCGATCATATAAGCATAATATGGCTAATAATATGAGTTAGATTGATAATAATAAGAGTAATAAGTATAGTAATTGTCGTTCTATCGGTCATATAACCATAATATGGCTAATAATATGAGTTAGATTGATAATAATGAGAGTAATAAGTATAGTAATTGTCGTTATATCGATCATATAAGCATAATATGGCTAATAATATGAGTTAGATTGATAATAATAAGAGTAATGAGTATAGTAATTGTCGTCCTATCGATCATATAAGCATAATATGGCTAATAATATGAGTTAGATTGATAATAATAAGAGTAATGAGTATAGTAATTGTCGTCCTATCGATTATATAAGCATAATATGGCTAATAATATGAGTTAGTTTGATAACTGTGAGTGTAATAAGTATAGTAATTGTCGTTATATCGATCATATAAGCATAATATGGCTAATAATATGATTTAGATTGATAATAATAAGAGTAATGAGTATAGTAATTGTCGTCCTATCGATCATATAAGCATAATATGGCTAATAATATGAGTTAGATTGATAATAATAAGAGTAATGAGTATAGTAATTGTCGTCCTATCGATCATGTAAGCATAATATGGCTAATAATATGAGTTAGATTGATAATAATACGAGTATTGAGTATAGTAATTGTCGTCATATCGATCATATAAGCATAATATGGCTAATAATATGAGTTAGATTGATAATAATAAGAGTAATGAGTATAGCAATTGTCGTCCTATCGATCATATAAGCATAATATGGCTAATAATATGAGTTAGATTTATAATAATAAGAGTAATGAGTATAGTAATTGTCGTCCTATCGATCATATAAGCATAATATGGCTAATAATATGAGTTAGATTGATTATAATAAGAGTAATGAGTATAGTAATTGTCGTCCTATCGATCATATAATCATAATATGGCTAATAATATGAGTTAGATTGATAATAATAAGAGTAATGAGTATAGTAATTGTCGTCCTATCGATCATATAAGCATAATATGGCTAATAATATGAGTTAGATTGATAATAATAAGAGTAATGAGTATAGTAATTGTCGTCCTATCGATCATATAAGCATAATGTGGCTAATAATATGAGTTAGATTGATAATAATAAGAGTAATAAGTATAGTAATTGTCGTTCTATCTGTCATATAACCATAATATGGCTAATAATATGAGTTAGATTGATAATAATGAGAGTAATAAGTATAGTAATTGTCGTTCTATCGATCACATAAGCATAATATGGCTAATAATATGAGTTAGATTGATAATAATAAGAGTAATAAGTATAGTAATTGTCGTTCTATCGGTCATATAACCATAATATGGCTAATAATATGAGTTAGATTGATAATAATGAGAGTAATAAGTATAGTAATTGTCGTTATATCGATCATATAAGCATAATATGGCTAATAATATGAGTTAGATTGATAATAATAAGAGTAATGAGTATAGTAATTGTCGTCCTATCGATCATATAAGCATAATATGGCTAATAATATGAGTTAGATTGATAATAATAAGAGTAATGAGTATAGTAATTGTCGTCCTATCGATTATATAAGCATAATATGGCTAATAATATGAGTTAGTTTGATAACTGTGAGTGTAATAAGTATAGTAATTGTCGTTATATCGATCATATAAGCATAATATGGCTAATAATATGATTTAGATTGATAATAATAAGAGTAATGAGTATAGTAATTGTCGTCCTATCGATCATATAAGCATAATATGGCTAATAATATGAGTTAGATTGATAATAATAAGAGTAATGAGTATAGTAATTGTCGTCCTATCGATCATGTAAGCATAATATGGCTAATAATATGAGTTAGATTGATAATAATACGAGTATTGAGTATAGTAATTGTCGTCATATCGATCATATAAGCATAATATGGCTAATAATATGAGTTAGATTGATAATAATAAGAGTAATGAGTATAGCAATTGTCGTCCTATCGATCATATAAGCATAATATGGCTAATAATATGAGTTAGATTTATAATAATAAGAGTAATGAGTATAGTAATTGTCGTCCTATCGATCATATAAGCATAATATGGCTAATAATATGAGTTAGATTGATAATAATAAGAGTAATGAGTATAGTAATTGTCGTCCTATCGATCATATAATCATAATATGGCTAATAATATGAGTTAGATTGATAATAATAAGAGTAATGAGTATAGTAATTGTCGTCCTATCGATCATATAAGCATAATATGGCTAATAATATGAGTTAGATTGATAATAATAAGAGTAATGAGTATAGTTATTGTCGTCCTATCGATCATATAAGCATAATATGGCTAATAATATGAGTTAGATTGATAATAATAAGAGTAATAAGTATAGTAATTGTCGTTCTATCGATCATATAAGCACAATATGGCTAATAATATGAGTTAGATTGATAATAATAAGAGTAATGAGTATAGTAATTGTCGTCCTATCGATCATATAAGCATAATGTGGCTAATAATATGAGTTAGATTGATAATAATAAGAGTAATAAGTATAGTAATTGTCGTTCTATCTGTCATATAACCATAATATGGCTAATAATATGAGTTAGATTGATAATAATACGAGTATTGAGTATAGTAATTGTCGTCATATCGATCATATAAGCATAATATGGCTAATAATATGAGTTAGATTGATAATAATAAGAGTAATGAGTATAGTAATTGTCGTCCTATCGATCATATAAGCATAATATGGCTAATAATATGAGTTAGATTGATAATAATAAGAGTAATAAGCATAGTAATTGTCGTTCTATCGGTCATATAACCATAATATGGCTAATAATATGAGTTAGATTGATAATAATACGAGTATTGAGTATAGTAATTTTCGTCATATCGATCATATAAGCATAATATGGCTAATAATATGAGTTAGATTGATAATAATAAGAGTAATGAGTATAGTAATTGTCGTCCTATCGATCATATAAGCATAATATGGCTAATAATATGAGTTAGATTGATAATAATAAGAGTAATGAGTATAGTAATTGTCGTCCTATCGATCATATAAGCATAATGTGGCTAATAATATGAGTTAGATTGATAATAATAAGAGTAATAAGTATAGTAATTGTCGTTCTATCGGACATATAACCATAATATGGCTAATAATATGAGTTAGATTGATAATAATACGAGTATTGAGTATAGTAATTTTCGTCATATCGATCATATAAGCATAATATGGCTAATAATATGAGTTAGATTGATAATAATAAGAGTAATGAGTATAGTAATTGTCGTCCTATCGATCATATAAGCATAATATGGCTAATAATGTGAGTTAGATTGATAATAATAAGAGTAATGAGTATAGTAATTGTCGTTCTATCGATCATATAAGCATAATATGGCTAATAATATGAGTTAGATTGATAATAATAAGAGTAATAAGTATAGTAATTGTCGTTCTATCGATCATATAAGCACAATATGGATAATAATATGAGTTAGATTGATAATAATGGGAGTAATAAGTATAGTAATTGTCGTTCTATCGATCATATAAGCATAATATGGCTAATAATATGAGTTAGATTGATAATAATAAGAGTAATGAGTATAGTAATTGTCGTCCTATCGATCATATAAGCATAATATGGCTAATAATATGAGTTAGATTGATAATAATAAGAGTAATAAGTATAGTAATTGTCGTTCTATCGGTCATATAACCATAATATGGCTAATAATATGAGTTAGACTGATAATAATAAGAGTAATGAGTATAGTAATTGTCGTCCTATCGATCATATAAGCATAATATGGCTAATACTATGAGTTAGATTGATAATAATAAGAGTAATAAGTATAGTAATTGTCGTTCTATCGATCATATAAGCACAATATGGCTAATAATATGAGTTAGATTGATAATAATGAGAGTAATAAGTATAGTAATTGTCGTTCTATCGATCATATAAGCATAATATGGCTAATAATATGAGTTAGATTGATAATAATAAGAGTAATAAGCATAGTAATTGTCGTTCTATCGGTCATATAACCATAATATGGCTAATAATATGAGTTAGATTGATAATAATGAGAGTAATAAGTATAGTAATTGTCGTTCTATCGATCATATAAGCATAATATGGCTAATAATATGAGTTAGATTGATAATAATAAGAGTAATAAGCATAGTAATTGTCGTTCTATCGGTCATATAACCATAATATGGCTAATAATATGAGTTAGATTGATAATAATGAGAGTAATAAGTACAGTAATTGTCGTTATATCGATCATATAAGCATAATATGGCTAATAATATGAGTTAGATTGATAATAATAAGAGTAATGAGTATAGTAATTGTCGTCCTATCGATCATATAAGCATAATATGGCTAATAATATGAGTTAGATTGATAATAATAAGAGTAATGAGTATAGTAATTGTCGTCCTATCGATTATATAAGCATAATATGGCTAATAATATGAGTTAGTTTGATAACTGTGAGTGTAATAAGTATAGTAATTGTCGTTATATCGATCATATAAGCATAATATGGCTAATAATATGATTTAGATTGATAATAATAAGAGTAATGAGTATAGTAATTGTCGTCCTATCGATCATATAAGCATAATATGGCTAATAATTTGAGTTAGATTGATAATAATAAGAGTAATGAGTATAGTAATTGTCGTCCTATCGATCATGTAAGCATAATATGGCTAATAATATGAGTTAGATTGATAATAACACGAGTATTGAGTATAGTAATTGTCGTCATATCGATCATATAAGCATAATATGGCTAATAATATGAGTTAGATTGATAATAATAAGAGTAATGAGTATAGCAATTGTCGTCCTATCGATCATATAAGCATAATATGGCTAATAATATGAGTTAGATTGATAATAATAAGAGTAATGAGTATAGTAATTGTCGTCCTATCGATCATATAAGCATAATATGGCTAATAATATGAGTTAGATTGATAATATTAAGAGTAATAAGTATAGTAATTGTCGTTCTATCGGTCATATAACCATAATATGGCTAGTAATATGAGTTGGATTGATAACAGTGAGTGTAATAAGTATAGTAATTGTCGTTATATCGATCATATAAGCATAATATGCCTAATAATATGAGTTAGATTGATAATAATAAGAGTAATGAGTATAGTAATTGTCGTCCTATCGATCATATAAGCATAATATGGCTAATAATATGAGTTAGATTGATAATAATAAGAGTAATGAGTATAGTAATTGTCGTCCTATCGATCATGTAAGCATAATATGGCTAATAATATGAGTTAGATTGATAATAATAAGAGTAATGAGTATAGTAATTGTCGTCCTATCGATCATATAAGCATAATATGGCTAATAATATGAGTTAGATTGATAATAATAAGAGTAATGAGTATAGTAATTGTCGTCCTATCGATTATATAAGCATAATATGGCTAATAATATGAGTTAGATTGATAATAATAAGAGTAATAAGCATAGTAATTGTTGTTCTATCGGTCATATAACCATAATATGGCTAATAATATGAGTTAGATTGATAATAATGAGAGTAATAAGTATAGTAATTGTCGTTCTATCGATCATATAAGCATAATATGGCTAATAATATGAGTTAGATTGATAATAATAAGAGTAATGAGTATAGTAATTGTCGTCCTATCGATCATATAAGCATAATATGGCTAATAATATGAGTTAGATTGATAATAATAAGAGTAATAAGTATAGTAATTGTCGTTCTATCGATCATATAAGCACAATATGGATAATAATATGAGTTAGATTGATAATAATGGGAGTAATAAGTATAGTAATTGTCGTTCTATCGATCATATAAGCATAATATGGCTAATAATATGAGTTAGATTGATAATAATAAGAGTAATGAGTATAGTAACTGTCGTCCTATCGATTATATAAGCATAATATGGCTAATAATATGAGTTAGATTGATAATAATAAGAGTAATAAGCATAGTAATTGTCGTTCTATCGGTCATATAACCATAATATGGCTAATAATATGAGTTAGATTGATAATAATGAGAGAAATAAGTATAGTAATTGTCGTTATATCGATCATATAAGCATAATATGGCTAATAATATGAGTTAGACTGATAATAATAAGAGTAATGAGTATAGTAATTGTCGTCCTATCGATCATATAAGCATAATATGGCTAATAATATGAGTTAGATTGATAATAATAAGAGTAATAAGTATAGTAATTGTCGTTCTATCGATCATATAAGCACAATATGGCTAATAATATGAGTTAAATTGATAATAATGAGAGTAATAAGTATAGTAATTGCCGTTCTATCGATCATATAAGCATAATATGGCTAATAATATGAGTTAGATTGATAATAATAAGAGTAATAAGCATAGTAATTGTCGTTCTATCGGTCATATAACCATAATATGGCTAATAATATGAGTTAGATTGATAATAATGAGAGTAATAAGTACAGTAATTGTCGTTATATCGATCATATAAGCATAATATGGCTAATAATATGAGTTAGATTGATAATAATAAGAGTAATGGGTATAGTAATTGTCGTCCTATCGATCATATAAGCATAATATGGCTAATAATATGAGTTAGATTGATAATAATAAGAGTAATGAGTATAGTAATTGTCGTCCTATCGATTATATAAGCATAATATGGCTAATAATATGAGTTAGTTTGATAACTGTGAGTGTAATAAGTATAGTAATTGTCGTTATATCGATCATATAAGCATAATATGGCTAATAATATGATTTAGATTGATAATAATAAGAGTAATGAGTATAGTAATTGTCGTCCTATCGATCATATAAGCATAATATGGCTAATAATTTGAGTTAGATTGATAATAATAAGAGTAATGAGTATAGTAATTGTCGTCCTATCGATCATGTAAGCATAATATGGCTAATAATATGAGTTAGATTGATAATAATACGAGTATTGAGTATAGTAATTGTCGTCATATCGATCATATAAGCATAATATGGCTAATAATATGAGTTAGATTGATAATAATAAGAGTAATGAGTATAGCAATTGTCGTCCTATCGATCATATAAGCATAATATGGCTAATAATATGAGTTAGATTGATAATAATAAGAGTAATGAGTATAGTAATTGTCGTCCTATCGATCATATAAGCATAATATGGCTAATAATATGAGTTAGATTGATAATATTAAGAGTAATAAGTATAGTAATTGTCGTTTTATCGGTCATATAACCATAATATGGCTAGTAATATGAGTGGGATTGATAACAGTGAGTGTAATAAGTATAGTAATTGTCGTTATATCGATCATATAAGCATAATATGCCTAATAATATGAGTTAGATTGATAATAATAAGAGTAATGAGTATAGTAATTGTCGTCCTGTCGATCATATAAGCATAATATGGCTAATAATATGAGTTAGATTGATAATAATAAGAGTAATGAGTATAGTAATTGTCGTCCTATCGATCATATAAGCATAATATGGCTAATAATATGAGTTAGATTGATAATAATAAGAGTAATGAGTATAGTAATTGTCGTCCTATCGATCATATAAGCATAATATGGCTAATAATATGAGTTAGATTGATAATAATAAGAGTAATGAGTATAGTAATTGTCGTCCTATCGATCTTATAAGCATAATATGGCTAATAATATGAGTTAGATTGATAATAATAAGAGTAATAAGTATAGTAATTGTCGTTCTATCGATCATATAAGCACAATATGGATAATAATATGAGTTAGATTGATAATAATGGGAGTAATAAGTATAGTAATTGTCGTTCTATCGATCATATAAGCATAATATGGCTAATAATATGAGTTAGATTGATAATAATAAGAGTAATGAGTATAGTAATTGTCGTCCTATCGATCATATAAGCATAATATGGCTAATAATATGAGTTAGATTGATAATAATAAGAGTAATAAGCATAGTAATTGTCGTTCTATCGGTCATATAACCATAATATGGCTAATAATATGAGTTAGATTGATAATAATGAGAGTAATAAGTATAGTAATTGTCGTTATATCGATCATATAAGCATAATATGGCTAATAATATGAGTTAGACTGATAATAATAAGAGTAATGAGTATAGTAATTGTCGTCCTATCGATCATATAAGCATAATATGGCTAATAATATGAGTTAGTTTGATAACTGTGAGTGTAATAAGTATAGTAATTGTCGTTATATCGATCATATAAGCATAATATGGCTAATAATATGATTTAGATTGATAATAATAAGAGTAATGAGTATAGTAATTGTCGTCCTATCGATCATATAAGCATAATATGGCTAATAATATGAGTTAGATTGATAATAATAAGAGTAATGAGTATAGTAATTATCGTCCTATCGATCATGTAAGCATAATATGGCCAATAATATGAGTTAGATTGATAATAATACGAGTATTGAGTATAGTAATTGTCGTCATATCGATCATATAAGCATAATATGGCTAATAATATGAGTTAGATTGATAATAATAAGAGTAATGAGTATAGTAATTGTCGTCCTATCGATCATATAAGCATAATATGGCTAATAATATGAGTTAGATTGATAATAATAAGAGTAATAAGCATAGTAATTGTCGTTCTATCGGTCATATAACCATAATATGGCTAATAATATTAGTTATATTGATAATAATGAGAGTAATAAGTATAGTAATTGTCGTTATATCGATCATATAAGCATAATATGGCTAATAATATGAGTTAGACTGATAATAATAAGAGTAATAAGTATAGTAATTGTCGTCCTATCGATCATATAAGCATAATATGGCTAATAATATGAGTTAGATTGATAATAATAAGAGTAATGAGTATAGTAATTGTCGTCCTATCGATCATATAAGCATAATATGGCTAATAATATGAGTTAGATTGATAATAATAAGAGTAATAAGCATAGTAATTGTCGTTCTATCGGTCATATAACCATAATATGGCTAATAATATGAGTTAGATTGATAATAATGAGAGTAATAAGTATAGTAATTGTCGTTATATCGATCATATAAGCATAATATGGCTAATAATATGAGTTAGACTGATAATAATAAGAGTAATGAGTATAGTAATTGTCGTCCTATCGATCATATAAGCATAATATGGCTAATAATATGAGTTAGTTTGATAACTGTGAGTGTAATAAGTATAGTAATTGTCGTTATATCGATCATATAAGCATAATATGGCTAATAATATGATTTAGATTGATAATAATAAGAGTAATGAGTATAGTAATTGTCGTCCTATCGATCATATAAGCATAATATGGCTAATAATATGAGTTAGATTGATAATAATAAGAGTAATGAGTATAGTAATTATCGTCCTATCGATCATGTAAGCATAATATGGCCAATAATATGAGTTAGATTGATAATAATACGAGTATTGAGTATAGTAATTGTCGTCATATCGATCATATAAGCATAGTATGGCTAATAATATGAGTTAGATTGATAATAATAAGAGTAATGAGTATAGTAATTGTCGTCCTATCGATCATATAAGCATAATATGGCTAATAATATGAGTTAGATTGATAATAATAAGAGTAATAAGCATAGTAATTGTCGTTCTATCGGTCATATAACCATAATATGGCTAATAATATTAGTTATATTGATAATAATGAGAGTAATAAGTATAGTAATTGTCGTTATATCGATCATATAAGCATAATATGGCTAATAATATGAGTTAGACTGATAATAATAAGAGTAATAAGTATAGTAATTGTCGTCCTATCGATCATATAAGCATAATATGGCTAATAATATGAGTTAGATTGATAATAATAAGAGTAATGAGTATAGTAATTGTCGTCCTATCGATCATATAAGCACAATATGGCTAATAATATGAGTTAGATTGATAACAGTGAGTGTAATATGTATAGTAATTGTCGTTATATCGATCATGTAAGCATAATATGGCTAATAATATGAGTTAGATTGATAATAATACGAGTATTGAGTATAGTAATTGTCGTCACATCGATCATATAAGCATAATATGGCTAATAATATGAGTTAGATTGATAATAATAAGAGTAATGAGTATAGCAATTGTCGTCCTATCGATCATATAAGCATAATATGGCTAATAATATGAGTTAGATTGATAATAATAAGAGTAATGAGTATAGTAATTGTCGTCCTATCGATCATATAAGCATAATATGGCTAATAATATGAGTTAGATTGATAATATTAGGAGTAATAAGTATAGTAATTGTCGTTCTATCGGTCATATAACCATAATATGGCTAGTAATATGAGTTGGATTGATAACAGTGAGTGTAATAAGTATAGTAATTGTCGTTATATCGATCATATATGCATAATATGCCTAATAATATGAGTTAGATTGATAATAATAAGAGTAATGAGTATAGTAATTGTCGTCCTATCGATCATATAAGCATAATATGGCTAATAATATGAGTTAGATTGATAATAATAAGAGGAATGAGTATAGTAATTGTCGTCCTATCGATCATATAAGCATAATATGGCTAATAATATGAGTTAGATTGATAATAATAAGAGTAATGAGTATAGTAATTGTCGTCCTATCGATCATATAAGCATAATATGGCTAATAATATGAGTTAGATTGATAATAATAAGAGTAATGAGTATAGTTATTGTCGTCCTATCGATCATATAAGCATAATATGGCTAATAATATAAGTTAGATTGATAATAATAAGAGTAATAAGTATAGTAATTGTCGTTCTATCGATCATATAAGCACAATATGGCTAATAATATGAGTTAGATTGATAATAATAAGAGTAATGAGTGTAGTAATTGTCGTCCTATCGATCATATAAGCATAATGTGGCTCATAATATGAGTTAGATTGATAATAATAAGAGTAATAAGTATAGTAATTGTCGTTCTATCGGTCATATAACCATAATATGGCTAATAATATGAGTTAGATTGATAATAATACGAGTATTGAGTATAGTAATTTTCGTCATATCGATCATATAAGCATAATATGGCTAATAATATGAGTTAGATTGATAATAATAAGAGTAATGAGTATAGTAATTGTCGTCCTATCGACCATATAAGCATAATATGGCTAATAATATGAGTTAGATTGATAATAATAAGAGTAATGAGTATAGTAATTGTCGTCCTATCGATCATATAAGCATAATATGGCGAATAATATGAGTTAGATTGATAATAATAAGAGTAATAAGTATAGTAATTGTCGTTCTATCGGTCATATAAGCACAATATGGATAATAATATGAGTTAGATTGATAATAATGGGAGTAATAAGTATAGTAATTGTCGTGCTATCGATCATATAAGCATAATATGGCTAATAATATGAGTTAGATTGATAATAATAAGAGTAATGAGTATAGTAATTGTCGTCCTATCGATCATATAAGCATAATATGGCTAATAATATGAGTTAGATTGATAATAATAAGAGTAATGAGTATAGTAATTGTCGTCCTATCGATCATATAAGCATAATATGGCTAATAATATGAGTTAGATTGATAATAATAAGAGTAATGAGTATAGTTATTGTCGTCCTATCGATCATATAAGCATAATATGGCTAATAATATAAGTTAGATTGATAATAATAAGAGTAATAAGTATAGTAATTGTCGTTCTATCGATCATATAAGCACAATATGGCTAATAATATGAGTTAGATTGATAATAATAAGAGTAATGAGTGTAGTAATTGTCGTCCTATCGATCATATAAGCATAATGTGGCTAATAATATGAGTTAGATTGATAATAATAAGAGTAATAAGTATAGTAATTGTCGTTCTATCGGTCATATAACCATAATATGGCTAATAATATGAGTTAGATTGATAATAATACGAGTATTGAGTATAGTAATTTTCGTCATATCGATCATATAAGCATAATATGGCTAATAATATGAGTTAGATTGATAATAATAAGAGTAATGAGTATAGTAATTGTCGTCCTATCGATCATATAAGCATAATATGGCTAATAATATGAGTTAGATTGATAATAATAAGAGTAATGACTATAGTAATTGTCGTCCTATCGATCATATAAGCATAATATGGCTAATAATATGAGTTAGATTGATAATAATAAGAGTAATAAGTATAGTAATTGTCGTTCTATCGATCATATAAGCACAATATGGATAATAATATGAGTTAGATTGATAATAATGGGAGTAATAAGTATAGTAATTGTCGTTCTATCGATCATATAAGCATAATATGGCTAATAATATGAGTTAGATTGATAATAATAAGAGTAATGAGTATAGTAATTGTCGTCCTATCGATCATATAAGCATAATATGGCTAATAATATGAGTTAGATTGATAATAATAAGAGTAATAAGCATAGTAATTGTCGTTCTATCGATCATATAAGCACAATATGGCTAATAATATGAGTTAGATTGATAATAATGAGAGTAATAAGTATAGTAATTGTCGTTATATCGATCATATAAGCATAATATGCCTAATAATATGAGTTAGATTGATAATAATAAGAGTAATGAGTATAGTAATTGTCGTCCTATCGATCATATAAACATAATATGGCTAATAATATGAGTTAGATTGATAATAATAAGAGTAATAAGTATAGTAATTGTCGTTATATCGATCATATAAGCATAATATGCCTAATAATATGAGTTAGATTGATAATAATAAGAGTAATGAGTATAGTAATTGTCGTCCTATCGATCATATAAACATAATATGGCTAATAATATGAGTTAGATTGATAATAATAAGAGTAATAAGTATAGTAATTGTCGTTCTATCTATCATATAAGCACAATATGGATAATAATATGAGTTAGATTGATAATAATGGGAGTAATAAGTATAGTAATTGTCGTTCTATCGATCATATAAGCATAATATGGCTAATAATATGAGTTAGATTGATAATAATAAGAGTAATGGGTATAGTAATTGTCGTCCTATCGATCATATAAGCATAATATGGCTAATAATATGAGTTAGATTGATAATAATAAGAGTAATAAGCATAGTAATTGTCGTTCTATCGGTCATATAACCATAATATGGCTAATAATATGAGTTAGATTGATAATAATGAGAGTAATAAGTATAGTAATTGTCGTCCTATCGATCATATAAGCATAAAAAGGCTAATAATATGAGTTAGATTGATAATAATAAGAGTAATGAGTATAGTAATTGTCGTCCTATCGATCATATAAGCATAATATGGCTAATAATATGAGTTAGACTGATAATAATAAGAGTAATGAGTATAGTTATTGTCGTCCTATCGATCATATAAGCATAATATGGCTAATAATATGAGTTAGATTGATAATAATGAGAGTAATAAGTATAGTAATTGTCGTTCTATCGATCATATAAGCATAATATGGCTAATAATATGAGTTAGATTGATAATAATAAGAGTAATGAGTATAGTAATTGTCGTCCTATCGATCATATAAGCATAATATGGCTAATAATATGAGTTAGATTGATAATAATAAGAGTAATGAGTATAGTAATTGTCGTCCTATCGATCATATAAGCATAATATGGCTAATAATATGAGTTAGATTGATAATAATAAGAGTAATGAGTATAGTTATTGTCGTCCTATCGATCATATAAGCATAATATGGCTAATAATATAAGTTAGATTGATAATAATAAGAGTAATAAGTATAGTAATTGTCGTTCTATCGATCATATAAGCACAATATGGCTAATAATATGAGTTAGATTGATAATAATAAGAGTAATGAGTGTAGTAATTGTCGTCCTATCGATCATATAAGCATAATGTGGCTAATAATATGAGTTAGATTGATAATAATAAGAGTAATAAGTATAGTAATTGTCGTTCTATCGGTCATATAACCATAATATGGCTAATAATATGAGTTAGATTGATAATAATACGAGTATTGAGTATAGTAATTTTCGTCATATCGATCATATAAGCATAATATGGCTAATAATATGAGTTAGATTGATAATAATAAGAGTAATGAGTATAGTAATTGTCGTCCTATCGATCATATAAGCATAATATGGCTAATAATATGAGTTAGATTGATAATAATAAGAGTAATGAGTATAGTTATTGTCGTCCTATCGATCATATAAGCATAATATGGCTAATAATATAAGTTAGATTGATAATAATAAGAGTAATAAGTATAGTAATTGTCGTTCTATCGATCATATAAGCACAATATGGCTAATAATATGAGTTAGATTGATAATAATAAGAGTAATGAGTGTAGTAATTGTCGTCCTATCGATCATATAAGCATAATGTGGCTAATAATATGAGTTAGATTGATAATAATAAGAGTAATAAGTATAGTAATTGTCGTTCTATCGGTCATATAACCATAATATGGCTAATAATATGAGTTAGATTGATAATAATACGAGTATTGAGTATAGTAATTTTCGTCATATCGATCATATAAGCATAATATGGCTAATAATATGAGTTAGATTGATAATAATAAGAGTAATGAGTATAGTAATTGTCGTCCTATCGATCATATAAGCATAATATGGCTAATAATATGAGTTAGATTGATAATAATAAGAGTAATGACTATAGTAATTGTCGTCCTATCGATCATATAAGCATAATATGGCTAATAATATGAGTTAGATTGATAATAATAAGAGTAATAAGTATAGTAATTGTCGTTCTATCGATCATATAAGCACAATATGGATAATAATATGAGTTAGATTGATAATAATGGGAGTAATAAGTATAGTAATTGTCGTTCTATCGATCATATAAGCATAATATGGCTAATAATATGAGTTAGATTGATAATAATAAGAGTAATGAGTATAGTAATTGTCGTTCTATCGGTCATATAACCATAATATGGCTAATAATATGAGTTAGATTGATAATAATACGAGTATTGAGTATAGTAATTTTCGTCATATCGATCATATAAGCATAATATGGCTAATAATATGAGTTAGATTGATAATAATAAGAGTAATGAGTATAGTAATTGTCGTCCTATCGACCATATAAGCATAATATGGCTAATAATATGAGTTAGATTGATAATAATAAGAGTAATGAGTATAGTAATTGTCGTCCTATCGATCATATAAGCATAATATGGCTAATAATATGAGTTAGATTGATAATAATAAGAGTAATAAGTATAGTAATTGTCGTTCTATCGATCATATAAGCACAATATGGATAATAATATGAGTTAGATTGATAATAATGGGAGTAATAAGTATAGTAATTGTCGTTCTATCGATCATATAAGCATAATATGGCTAATAATATGAGTTAGATTGATAATAATAAGAGTAATGAGTATAGTAATTGTCGTCCTATCGATCATATAAGCATAATATGGCTAATAATATGAGTTAGATTGATAATAATAAGAGTAATGAGTATAGTAATTGTCGTCCTATCGATCATATAAGCATAATATGGCTAATAATATGAGTTAGATTGATAATAATAAGAGTAATGAGTATAGTTATTGTCGTCCTATCGATCATATAAGCATAATATGGCTAATAATATAAGTTAGATTGATAATAATAAGAGTAATAAGTATAGTAATTGTCGTTCTATCGATCATATAAACATAATATGGCTAATAATATGAGTTAGATTGATAATAATAAGAGTAATGAGTATAGTAATTGTCGTCCTATCGATTATATAAGCATAATATGGCTAATAATATGAGTTAGATTGATAATAATAAGAGTAATAAGCATAGTAATTGTCGTTCAATCGGTCATATAACCATAATATGGCTAATAATATGAGTTAGATTGATAATAATGAGAGAAATAAGTATAGTAATTGTCGTTATATCGATCATATAAGCATAATATGGGCTAATAATATGAGTTAGACTGATAATAATAAGAGTAATGAGTATAGTAATTGTCGTCCTATCGATCATATAAGCATAATATGGCTAATAATATGAGTTAGATTGATAATCATAAGAGTAATGAGTATAGTAATTGTCGTCCTATCGATTATATAAAGCATAATATGGCTAATAATATGAGTTAGTTTGATAACTGTGAGTGTAATAAGTATAGTAATTGTCGTTATATCGATCATATAAGCATAATATGGCTAATAATATGATTTAGATTGATAATAATAAGAGTAATGAGTATAGTAATTGTCGTCCTATCGATCATATAAGCATAATATGGCTAATAATTTGAGTTAGATTGATAATAATGAGAGTAAGTAATAAGTATAGTAATTGTCGTTATATCGATCATATAAGCATAATATGGCTAATAATATGAGTTAGACTGATAATAATAAGAGTAATGAGTATAGTAATTGTCGTCCTATCGATCATATAAGCATAATATGGCTAATAATATGAGTTAGATTGATAATAATAAGAGTAATGAGTATAGTAATTGTCGTCCTATCGATCATATAAGCACAATATGGCTAATAATATGAGTTAGATTGATAACAGTGAGTGTAATATGTATAGTAATTGTCGTTATATCGATCATGTAAGCATAATATGGCTAATAATATGAGTTAGATTGATAATAATACGAGTATTGAGTATAGTAATTGTCGTCACATCGATCATATAAGCATAATATGGCTAATAATATGAGTTAGATTGATAATAATAAGAGTAATGAGTATAGCAATTGTCGTCCTATCGATCATATAAGCATAATATGGCTAATAATATGAGTTAGATTGATAATAATAAGAGTAATGAGTATAGTAATTGTCGTCCTATCGATCATATAAGCATAATATGGCTAATAATATGAGTTAGATTGATAATAATGGGAGTAATAAGTATAGTAATTGTCGTTCTATCGATCATATAAGCATAATATGGCCTAATAATATGAGTTAGATTGATAATAATAAGAGTAATGAGTATAGTAATTGTCGTCCCTATCGATCATATAAGGCATAATATGGCTAATAATATGAGTTAGATTGATAATAATAAGAGTAATGAGTATAGTAATTGTCGTCCTATCGATCATATAAGCATAATATGGCTAATAATATGAGTTAGATTGATAATAATAAGAGTAATGAGTATAGTTATTGTCGTCCTATCGATCATATAAGCATAATATGGCTAATAATATAAGTTAGATTGATAATAATAAGAGTAATAAGTATAGTAATTGTCGTTCTATC
>NW_027473589.1:0-27164 GCF_050947335.1 Megachile rotundata | reverse complement strand
TGGTTAATAATATGAGTTAGATTGATATTAATAAGAGTAATAAGTATAGTAATTGTCGTTCTATCGATCATATAAGCACACTATGGCTAATAATATGAGTTAGATTGATAATAATAAGAGTAATGAGTATGGTAATTGTCGTCCTATCGATCATATAAGCATAATATGGCTAATAATATGAGTTAGATTGATAATAATAAGAGTAATAAGTATAGTAATTGTCGTAATTACGATCATATAAGCATAATATGGCTAATAATATGATTTAGATTGATAATAATAAGAGTAATGAGTATAGTAGTTGTCGTCCTATCGATCATATAAGCATAATATGGCTAATAATATGAGTTAGATTGATAATAATAAGAGTAATGAGTATAGTAATTGTCGTCCTATCGATCATATAAGCATAATATGCCTAATAATATGAGTTAGATTGATAATAATAAGAGTAATAAGTATAGTAATTGTCGTTCTATCGATCATATAAGCACAATATGGCTAATAATATGAGTTAGATTGATAATAATAAGAGTAATGAGTATAGTAATTGTCGTCCTATCGATCATATAAGCATAATATGGCTAATAATATGAGTTAGATTGATAATAATAAGAGTAATGAGTATAGTAATTGTCGTCCTATCGATCATATAAGCATAATATGGCTAATAATATGAGTTAGATTGATAATAATAAGAGTAATGAGTATAGTTATTGTCGTCCTATCGATCATATAAGCATAATATGGCTAATAATATGAGTTAGATGAATAATAATAAGAGTAATAAGTATAGTAATTGTCGTTCTATCGATCATATAAGCACAATATGGCTAATAATATGAGTTAGATTGATAATAATAAGAGTAATGAGTATAGTAATTGTCGTCCTATCGATCATATAAGCATAATGTGGCTAATAATATGAGTTAGATTGATAATAATAAGAGTAATAAGTATAGTAGTTGTCGTTCTATCGGTCATATAACCATAATATGGCTAATAATATGAGTTAGATTGATAATAATACGAGTATTGAGTATAGTAATTGTCGTCATATCGATCATATGAGCATAATATGGCTAATAATATGAGTTAGATTGATAATGATAAGAGTAATGAGTATAGTAATTGTCGTCCTATCGATCATATAAGCATAATATGGCTAATAATATGAGTTAGATTGATAATAATAAGAGTAATGAGTATAGTAATTGTCGTCCTATCGATCATATAAGCATAATATGGCTAATAATATGAGTTAGATTGATAATAATAAGAGTAATAAGTATAGTAATTGTCGTTCTATCGATCATATAAGCACAATATGGATAATAATATGAGTTAGATTGATAATAATGGGAGTAATAAGTATAGTAATTGTCGTTCTATCGATCATATAAGCATAATATGGCTAATAATATGAGTTAGATTGATAATAATAAGAGTAATGAGTATAGTAATTGTCGTCCTATCGATCATATAAGCATAATATGGCTAATAATATGAGTTAGATTGATAATAATAAGAGTAATAAGCATATTAATTGTCGTTCTATCTGTCATATAACCATAATATGGCTAATAATATGAGTTAGATTGATAATAATGAGAGTAGTAAGTATAGTAATTGTCGTTATATCGATCATATAAGCATAATATGGCTAATAATATGAGTTAGACTGATAATAGTAAGAGTAATGAGTATAGTAATTGTCGTCCTATCGATCATATAAGCATAATATGGCTAATAATAAGATTTAGATTGATAATAATAAGAGTAATGAGTATAGTAATTGTCGTCCTATCGATCATATAAGCATAATATGGCTCATAATATGAGTTAGATTGATAATAATAAGAGTAATGAGTATAGTAATTGTCGTCCTATCGATCATGTAAGCATAATATGGCTAATAGTATGAGTTAGATTGATAATAATAAGAGTAATGAGTATAGTAATTGTCGTCCTATCGATCATATAAGCATAATATGGCTAATAATATGAGTTAGATTGATATTAATAAGAGTAATAAGTATAGTAATTGTCGTTCTATCGATCATATAAGCACACTATGGCTAATAATATGAGTTAGATTGATAATAATAAGAGTAATGAGTATGGTAATTGTCGTCCTATCGATCATATAAGCATAATATGGCTAATAATATGAGTTAGATTGATAATAATAAGAGTAATAAGTGTAGTAATTGTCGTAATATCGATCATATTAGCATAATATGGCTAATAATATGATTTAGATTGATAATAATAAGAGTAATGAGTACAGTAATTGTCGTCCTATCGATCATATAAGCATAATATGGCTAATAATATGAGTTAGATTGATAATAATAAGAGTAATGAGTATAGTAATTGTGGTCCTATCGATCATGTAAGCATAATATGGCTAATAATATGAGTTAGATTGATAATAATAAGAGTAATGAGTATATTTATTGTCGTCCTATCGATCATATAAGCATAATATGGCTAATAATATGAGTTAGATTGATAATAATAAGAGTAATGAGTATAGTAGTTGTCGTCCTATCGATCATATAAGCATAATATGGCTAATAATATGAGTTAGATTGATAATAATAAGAGTAATGAGTATAGTAATTGTCGTCCTATCGATCATATAAGCATAATATGCCTAATAATATGAGTTAGATTGATAATAATAAGAGTAATAAGTATAGTAATTGTCGTTCTATCGATCATATAAGCACAATATGGCTAATAATATGAGTTAGATTGATAATAATAAGAGTAATGAGTATAGTAATTGTCGTCCTATCGATCATATAAGCATAATATGGCTAATAATATGAGTTAGATTGATAATAATAAGAGTAATGAGTATAGTAATTGTCGTCCTATCGATCATATAAGCATAATATGGCTAATAATATGAGTTAGATTGATAATAATAAGAGTAATGAGTATAGTTATTGTCGTCCTATCGATCATATAAGCATAATATGGCTAATAATATGAGTTAGATTGATAATAATAAGAGTAATAAGTATAGTAATTGTCGTTCTATCGATCATATAAGCATAATATGCCTAATAATATGAGTTAGATTGATAATAATAAGAGTAATGAGTATAGTAATTGTCGTCATATCGATCATATAAGCATAATATGGCTAATAATATGAGTTAGATTGATAATAATAAGAGTAATGAGTATAGTAA
Organism: Megachile rotundata; assembly: GCF_050947335.1. Taxonomy (NCBI): domain Eukaryota; kingdom Metazoa; phylum Arthropoda; class Insecta; order Hymenoptera; family Megachilidae; genus Megachile; species Megachile rotundata. The sequence continues at coordinate 23,958 of NW_027473589.1, read as the reverse complement.
TTGTCGTCCTATCGATCATATAAGCATAATATGGCTAATAATATGAGTTAGATTGATAATAATAAGAGTAATGAGTATAGTAATTGTCGTCCTATCGATCATATAAGCATAATATGGCTAATAATATGAGTTAGATTGATAATAATAAGAGTAATGAGTATAGTTATTGTCGTCCTATCGATCATATAAGCATAATATGGCTAATAATATGAGTTAGATTGATAATAATAAGAGTAATAAGTATAGTAATTGTCGTTCTACCGATCATATAAGCACAATATGGCTAATAATATGAGTTAGATTGATAATAATAAGAGTAATGAGTATAGTAATTGTCGTCCTATCGATCATATAAGCATAATATGGCTAATAATATGAGTTAGATTGATAATAATAAGAGTAATGAGTATAGTAATTGTCGTCCTATCGATCATATAAGCATAATATGGCTAATAATATGAGTTAGATTGATAATAATAAGAGTAATGAGTATAGTAATTGTCGTCCTATCGATCATATAAGCATAATATGCCTAATAATATGAGTTAGATTGATAATAATAAGAGTAATAAGTATAGTAATTGTCGTTCTATCGATCATATAAGCACAATATGGCTAATAATATGAGTTAGATTGATAATAATAAGAGTAATGAGTATAGTAATTGTCGTCCTATCGATCATATAAGCATAATATGGCTAATAATATGAGTTAGATTGATAATAATAAGAGTAATGAGTATAGTAATTGTCGTCCTATCGATCATATAAGCATAATATGGCTAATAATATGAGTTAGATTGATAATAATAAGAGTAATGAGTATAGTTATTGTCGTCCTATCGATCATATAAGCATAATATGGCTAATAATATGAGTTAGATTGATAATAATAAGAGTAATAAGTATAGTAATTGTCGTTCTATCGATCATATAAGCATAATATGCCTAATAATATGAGTTAGATTGATAATAATAAGAGTAATGAGTATAGTAATTGTCGTCATATCGATCATATAAGCATAATATGGCTAATAATATGAGTTAGATTGATAATAATAAGAGTAATGAGTATAGTAATTGTCGTCCTATCGATCATATAAGCATAATATGGCTAATAATATGAGTTAGATTGATAATAATAAGAGTAATGAGTATAGTAATTGTCGTCCTATCGATCATATAAGCATAATATGGCTAATAATATGAGTTAGATTGATAATAATAAGAGTAATGAGTATAGTTATTGTCGTCCTATCGATCATATAAGCATAATATGGCTAATAATATGAGTTAGATTGATAATAATAAGAGTAATAAGTATAGTAATTGTCGTTCTACCGATCATATAAGCACAATATGGCTAATAATATGAGTTAGATTGATAATAATAAGAGTAATGAGTATAGTAATTGTCGTCCTATCGATCATATAAGCATAATATGGCTAATAATATGAGTTAGATTGATAATAATAAGAGTAATGAGTATAGTAATTGTCGTCCTATCGATCATATAAGCATAATATGGCTAATAATATGAGTTAGATTGATAATAATAAGAGTAATGAGTATAGTTATTGTCGTCCTATCGATCATATAAGCATAATATGGCTAATAATATGAGTTAGATTGATAATAATAAGAGTAATAAGTATAGTAATTGTCGTTCTATCGATCATATAAGCACAATATGGCTAATAATATGAGTTAGATTGATAATAATAAGAGTAATGAGTATAGTAATTGTCGTCCTATCGATCATATAAGCATAATATGGCTAATAATATGAGTTAGATTGATAATAATAAGAGTAATAAGTATAGTAATTGTCGTTCTATCGGTCATATAACCATAATATGGCTAGTAATATGAGTTGGATTGATAACAGTGAGTGTAATAAGTATAGTAATTGTCGTTATATCGATCATATAAGCATAATATGCCTAATAATATGAGTTAGATTGATAATAATAAGAGTAATGAGTATAGTAATTGTCGTCCTATCGATCATATAAGCATAATATGGCTAATAATATGAGTTAGATTGATAATAATAAGAGTAATGAGTATAGTAATTGTCGTCCTATCGATCATATAAGCATAATAAGGCTAATAATATGAGTTAGATTGATAATAATAAGAGTAATGAGTATAGTAATTGTCGTCCTATCGATCATATAAGCATAATATGGCTAATAATATGAGTTAGATTGATAATAATAAGAGTATTGAGTATAGTTATTGTCGTCCTATCGATCATATAAGCATAATATGGCTAATAATATGAGTTAGATTGATAATAATAAGAGTAATAAGTATAGTAATTGTCGTTCTACCGATCATATAAGCACAATATGGCTAATAATATGAGTTAGATTGATAATAATAAGAGTAATGAGTATAGTAATTGTCGTCCTATCGATCATATAAGCATAATGTGGCTAATAATATGAGTTAGATTGATAATAATAAGAGTAATGAGTATAGTAATTGTCGTCCTATCGATCATATAAGCATAATATGGCTAATAATATGAGTTAGATTGATAATAATAAGAGTAATGAGTATAGTAATTGTCGTCCTATCGATCATGTAAGCATAATATGGCTAATAGTATGAGTTAGATTGATAATAATAAGAGCAATGAGTATAGTAATTATCGTCCTATCGATCATATAAGCATAATATGCCTAATAATATGAGTTAGATTGATAATAATAAGAGTAATAAGTATAGTAATTGTCGTTCTATCGATCATATAAGCACAATATGGCTAATAATATGAGTTAGATTGATAATAATAAGAGTAATGAGTATAGTAATTGTCGTCCTATCGATCATATAAGCATAATATGGCTAATAATATGAGTTAGATTGATAATAATAAGAGTAATGAGTATAGTAATTGTCGTCCTATCGATCATATAAGCATAATATGGCTAATAATATGAGTTAGATTGATAATAATAAGAGTAATGAGTATAGTTATTGTCGTCCTATCGATCATATAAGCATAATATGGCTAATAATATGAGTTAGATTGATAATAATAAGAGTAATAAGTATAGTAATTGTCGTTCTATCGATCATATAAGCAGAATATGGCTAATAATATGAGTTAGATTGATAATAATAAGAGTAATGAGTATAGTAATTGTCGTCCTATCGATCATATAGGCATAATATGGCTAATAATATGAGTTAGATTGATAATAATAAGAGTAATAAGTATAGTAATTGTCGTTCTATCGGTCATATAACCATAATATGGCTAGTAATATGAGTTGGATTGATAACAGTGAGTGTAATAAGTATAGTAATTGTCGTTATATCGATCATATAAGCATAATATGCCTAATAATATGAGTTAGATTGATAATAATAAGAGTAATGAGTATAGTAATTGTCGTCCTATCGATCATATAAGCATAATATGGCTAATAATATGAGTTAGATTGATAATAATAAGAGTAATGAGTATAGTAATTGTCGTCCTATCGATCATATAAGCATAATATGGCTAATAATATGAGTTAGATTGATAATAATAAGAGTAATAAGTGTAGTAATTGTCGTTCTATCGGTCATATAACCATAATATGGCTAATAATATGAGTTAGATTGATAATAATACGAGTATTGAGTATAGTAATTGTCGTCATATCGATCATATAAGCATAATATGGCCACTAATATGAGTTAGATTGATAATAATAAGAGTAATGAGTATAGTAATTGTCGTCCTATCGATCATATAAGCATAATATGGCTAATAATATGAGTTAGATTGATAATAATAAGAGTAATGAGTATAGTAATTGTCGTCCTATCGATCATATAAGCATAATATGCCTAATAATATGAGTTAGATTGATAATAATAAGAGTAATGAGTATAGTAATTGTCGTCCTATCGATCATGTAAGCATAATGTGGCTAATAATATGAGTTAGATTGATAATAATAAGAGTAATGAGTATAGTAATTGTCGTCCTATCGATCATATAAGCATAATATGGCTAATAATATGAGTTAGATTGATAATAATAAGAGTAATGAGTATAGTAATTGTCGTCCTATCGATCATGTAAGCATAATATGGCTAATAGTATGAGTTAGATTGATAATAATAAGAGCAATGAGTATAGTAATTGTCGTCCTATCGATCATATAAGCATAATATGCCTAATAATATGAGTTAGATTGATAATAATAAGAGTAATAAGTATAGTAATTGTCGTTCTATCGATCATATAAGCACAATATGGCTAATAATATGAGTTAGATTGATAATAATAAGAGTAATGAGTATAGTAATTGTCGTCCTATCGATCATATAAGCATAATATGGCTAATAATATGAGTTAGATTGATAATAATAAGAGTAATGAGTATAGTAATTGTCGTCCTATCGATCATATAAGCATAATATGGCTAATAATATGAGTTAGATTGATAATAATAAGAGTAATGAGTATAGTTATTGTCGTCCTATCGATCATATAAGCATAATATGGCTAATAATATGAGTTAGATTGATAATAATAAGAGTAATAAGTATAGTAATTGTCGTTGTATCGATCATATAAGCAGAATATGGCTAATAATATGAGTTAGATTGATAATAATAAGAGTAATGAGTATAGTAATTGTCGTCCTATCGATCATATAGGCATAATATGGCTAATAATATGAGTTAGATTGATAATAATAAGAGTAATAAGTATAGTAATTGTCGTTCTATCGGTCATATAACCATAATATGGCTAGTAATATGAGTTGGATTGATAACAGTGAGTGTAATAAGTATAGTAATTGTCGTTATATCGATCATATAAGCATAATATGCCTAATAATATGAGTTAGATTGATAATAATAAGAGTAATGAGTATAGTAATTGTCGTCCTATCGATCATATAAGCATAATATGGCTAATAATATGAGTTAGGTTGATAATAATAAGAGTAATGAGTATAGTAATTGTCGTCCTATCGATCATATAAGCATAATATGGCTAATAATATGAGTTAGATTGATAATAATAAGAGTAATAAGTGTAGTAATTGTCGTTCTATCGGTCATATAACCATAATATGGCTAATAATATGAGTTAGACTGATAATAGTAAGAGTAATGAGTATAGTAATTGTCGTCCTATCGATCATATAAGCATAATATGGCTAATAATATGAGTTAGATTGATAATAATAAGAGTAATGAGTATAGTAATCGTCGTCCTATCGATCATATAAGCATAATATGGCTAATAATATGAGTTAGATTGATAATAATAAGAGTAATAAGTATAGTAATTGTCGTTCTATCGATCATATAAGCACAATAGGGCTAATAATATGAGTTAGATTGATAATAATGAGAGTAATAAGTATAGTAATTGTCGTTCTATCGATCATATAAGCATAATATGGCTAATAATATGAGTTAGATTAATAATAAGAAGAGTAATGAGTATAGTAATCGTCGTCCTATCGATCATATAAGCATAATATGGCTAATAATATGAGTTAGATTGATAATAATAAGAGTAATAAGTATAGTAATTGTCGTTCTATCGATCATATAAGCACAATAGGGCTAATAATATGAGTTAGATTGATAATAATAAGAGTAATAAGTGTAGTAATTGTCGTTCTATCGGTCATATAACCATAATATGGCTAATAATATGAGTTAGATTGATAATAATACGAGTATTGAGTATAGCAATTGTCGTCATATCGATCATATAAGCATAATATGGCCACTAATATGAGTTAGATTGATAATAATAAGAGTAATGAGTATAGTAATTGTCGTCCTATCGATCATATAAGCATAATATGGCTAATAATATGAGTTAGATTGATAATAATAAGAGTAATGAGTATAGTAATTGTCGTCCTATCGATCATATAAGCATAATATGCCTAATAATATGAGTTAGATTGATAATAATAAGAGTAATGAGTATAGTAATTGTCGTCCTATCGATCATATAAGCATAATATGGCTAATAATATGGTTTAGATTGATAATAATAAGAGTAATGAGTATAGTAATTGTCGTCCTATCGATCATGTAAGCATAATATGGCTAATAGTATGAGTTAGATTGATAATAATAAGAGTAATGAGTATAGTAATTGTCGTCCTATCGATCATATAAGCATAATATGGCTAATAATATGAGTTAGATTGATAATAATAAGAGTAATGAGTATAGTTATTGTCGTCCTATCGATCATATAAGCATAATATGGCTAATAATATGAGTTAGATTGATAATAATAAGAGTAATAAGTATAGTAATTGTCGTTCTATCGATCATATAAGCACAATATGGATAATAATATGAGTTAGATTGATAATAATGGGAGTAATAAGTATAGTAATTGTCGTTCTATCGATCATATAAGCATAATATGGCTAATAATATGAGTTAGATTGATAATAATAAGAGTAATAAGCATAGTAATTGTCGTTCTATCTGTCATATAACCATAATATGGCTAATAATATGAGTTAGATTGATAATAATGAGAGTAGTAAGTATAGTAATTGTCGTTATATCGATCATATAAGCATAATATGGCTAATAATATGAGTTAGACTGATAATAGTAAGAGTAATGAGTATAGTAATTGTCGTCCTATCGATCATATAAGCATAATATGGCTAATAATATGAGTTAGATTGATAATAATAAGAGTAATAAGCATAGTAATTGTCGTTCTATCTGTCATATAACCATAATATGGCTAATAATATGAGTTAGATTGATAATAATGAGAGTAGTAAGTATAGTAATTGTCGTTATATCGATCATATAAGCATAATATGGCTAATAATATGAGTTAGACTGATAATAGTAAGAGTAATGAGTATAGTAATTGTCGTTATATCGATCATATAAGCATAATATGGCTAATAATATGAGTTAGATTGATAATAATAAGAGTAATGAGTATAGTAATTGTCGTCCTATCGATCATATAAGCATAATATGGCTAATAATATGAGTTAGATTGATAATAATAAGAGTAATAAGTATAGTAATTGTCGTTCTATCGGTCATATAACCATAATATGGCTAATAATATGAGTTAGATTGATAATAGTGAGTGTATTAAGTATAGTAATTGTCGTTCTATCGGTCATATAACCATAATATGGCTAATAATATGAGTTAGTTTGATAACAGTGAGTGTAATAAGTATAGTAATTGTCGTTCTATCGGTCATATAACCATAATATGGCTAATAATATGAGTTAGTTTGATAACAGTGAGTGTAATAAGTATAGTAATTGTCGTTCTATCGGTCATATAACCATAATATGGCTAATAATATGAGTTAGATTGATAATAATAAGAGTAATAAGCATAGAAATTGTCGTGCTATCGGTCATATAACCATAATATGGCTAATAATATGAGTTAGATTGATAATAATGAGAGTAATAAGTATAGTAATTGTCGTTATATCGATCATATAAGCATAATATGGCTAATAATATGATTTAGATTGATAATGATAAGAGTAATGAGTATAGTAATTGTCGTCCTATCGATCATATAAGCATAATATGGCTAATAATATGAGTTAGATTGATAATAATGAGAGTAATAAGTATAGTAATTGTCGTTCTATCGATCATATAAGCATAATATGGCTAATAATATGAGTTAGATTGATAATAATAAGAGTAATAAGCATAGTAATTGTCGTTCTATCGGTCATATAACCATAATATGGCTAATAATATGAGTTAGATTGATAATAATGAGAGTAATAACTATAGTAATTGTCGTTATATCGATCATATAAGCATAATATGGCTAATAATATGAGTTAGATTGATAATAATAAGAGTAATGAGTATAGTAATTGTCGTCCTATCGATCATATAAGCATAATATGGCTAATAATATGAGTTAGATTGATAATATTAAGAGTAATAAGTATAGTAATTGTCGTTCTATCGGTCATATAACCATAATATGGCTCATAATATGAGTTAGTTTGATAACAGTGAGTGTAATAAGTATAGTAATTGTCGTTATATCGATCATATAAGCATAATATGGCTAATAATATGAGTTAGATTGATAATAATAAGAGTAATGAGTATAGTAATTGTCGTCCTATCGATCATATAAGCATAATATGGCTAATAATATGAGTTAGATTGATAATAATAAGAGTAATGAGTATAGTTGTTGTCGTCCTAGCGATCATATAAGCATAATATGGCTAATAATATGAGTAAGATTGATAATAATAAGAGTAATAAGTATAGTAATTGTCGTTCTATCGATCATATAAGCACAATATGGCTAATAATATGAGTTAGATTGATAATAATAAGAGCAATGAGTATAGTAATTGTCGTCCTATCGATCATATAAGCATAATATGGCTAATAATATGAGTTAGATTGATAATAATAAGAGTAATAAGTATAGTAATTGTCGTTCTATCGGTCATATAACCATAATATGGCTAGTAATATGAGTTGGATTGATAACAGTGAGTGTAATAAGTATAGTAATTGTCGTTATATCGATCATATAAGCATAATATGCCTAATAATATGAGTTAGATTGATAATAATAAGAGTAATGAGTATAGTATTTGTCGTCCTATCGATCATATAAGCATAATATGGCTAATAATATGAGTTAGATTGATAATAATAAGAGTAATGAGTATAGTAATTGTCGTCCTATCGATCATATAAGCATAATATGGCTAATAATATGAGTTAGATTGATAATAATAAGAGTAATGAGTATAGTAATTGTCGTCCTATCGATCATATAAGCATAATATGGCTAATAATATGAGTTAGATTGATAATAATAAGAGTAATGAGTATAGTTATTGTCGTCCTATCGATCATATAAGCATAATATGGCTAATAATATGAGTTAGATTGATAATAATAAGAGTAATAAGTATAGTAATTGTCGTTCTATCGATCATATAAGCACAATATGGCTAATAATATGAGTTAGATTGATAATAATAAGAGTAATGAGTATAGTAATTGTCGTCCTATCGATCATATAAGCATAATATGCCTAATAATATGAGTTAGATTGATAATAATAAGAGTAATGAGAATAGTAATTGTCGTCCTATCGATCATGTAAGCATAATATGGCTAATAGTATGAGTTAGATTGATAATAATAAGAGTAATGAGTATAGTAATTGTCGTCCTATCGATCATATAAGCATAATATGGCTAATAATATGAGTTAGATTGATATTAATAAGAGTAATAAGTATAGTAATTGTCGTTCTATCGATCATATAAGCACACTATGGCTAATAATATGAGTTAGATTGATAATAATAAGAGTAATGAGTATGGTAATTGTCGTCCTATCGATCATATAAGCATAATATGGCTAATAATATGAGTTAGATTGATAATAATAAGAGTAATAAGTATAGTAATTGTCGTAATTACGATCATATAAGCATAATATGGCTAATAATATGATTTAGATTGATAATAATAAGAGTAATGAGTATAGTAGTTGTCGTCCTATCGATCATATAAGCATAATATGGCTAATAATATGAGTTAGATTGATAATAATAAGAGTAATGAGTATAGTAATTGTCGTCCTATCGATCATATAAGCATAATATGCCTAATAATATGAGTTAGATTGATAATAATAAGAGTAATAAGTATAGTAATTGTCGTTCTATCGATCATATAAGCACAATATGGCTAATAATATGAGTTAGATTGATAATAATAAGAGTAATGAGTATAGTAATTGTCGTCCTATCGATCATATAAGCATAATATGGCTAATAATATGAGTTAGATTGATAATAATAAGAGTAATGAGTATAGTAATTGTCGTCCTATCGATCATATAAGCATAATATGGCTAATAATATGAGTTAGATTGATAATAATAAGAGTAAAGAGTATAGTTATTGTCGTCCTATCGATCATATAAGCATAATATGGCTAATAATATGAGTTAGATGAATAATAATAAGAGTAATAAGTATAGTAATTGTCGTTCTATCGATCATATAAGCACAATATGGCTAATAATATGAGTTAGATTGATAATAATAAGAGTAATGAGTATAGTAATTGTCGTCCTATCGATCATATAAGCATAATGTGGCTAATAATATGAGTTAGATTGATAATAATAAGAGTAATAAGTATAGTAGTTGTCGTTCTATCGGTCATATAACCATAATATGGCTAATAATATGAGTTAGATTGATAATAATACGAGTATTGAGTATAGTAATTGTCGTCATATCGATCATATGAGCATAATATGGCTAATAATATGAGTTAGATTGATAATGATAAGAGTAATGAGTATAGTAATTGTCGTCCTATCGATCATATAAGCATAATATGGCTAATAATATGAGTTAGATTGATAATAATAAGAGTAATGAGTATAGTAATTGTCGTCCTATCGATCATATAAGCATAATATGGCTAATAATATGAGTTAGATTGATAATAATAAGAGTAATAAGTATAGTAATTGTCGTTCTATCGATCATATAAGCACAATATGGATAATAATATGAGTTAGATTGATAATAATGGGAGTAATAAGTATAGTAATTGTCGTTCTATCGATCATATAAGCATAATATGGCTAATAATATGAGTTAGATTGATAATAATAAGAGTAATGAGTATAGTAATTGTCGTCCTATCGATCATATAAGCATAATATGGCTAATAATATGAGTTAGATTGATAATAATAAGAGTAATAAGCATATTAATTGTCGTTCTATCTGTCATATAACCATAATATGGCTAATAATATGAGTTAGATTGATAATAATGAGAGTAGTAAGTATAGTAATTGTCGTTATATCGATCATATAAGCATAATATGGCTAATAATATGAGTTAGACTGATAATAGTAAGAGTAATGAGTATAGTAATTGTCGTCCTATCGATCATATAAGCATAATATGGCTAATAATAAGATTTAGATTGATAATAATAAGAGTAATGAGTATAGTAATTGTCGTCCTATCGATCATATAAGCATAATATGGCTAATAATATGAGTTAGATTGATAATAATAAGAGTAATAAGTATAGTAATTGTCGTTCTATCGATCATATAAGCACACTATGGCTAATAATATGAGTTAGATTGATAATAATAAGAGTAATGAGTATGGTAATTGTCGTCCTATCGATCATATAAGCATAATATGGCTAATAATATGAGTTAGATTGATAATAATAAGAGTAATAAGTGTAGTAATTGTCGTAATATCGATCATATTAGCATAATATGGCTAATAATATGATTTAGATTGATAATAATAAGAGTAATGAGTACAGTAATTGTCGTCCTATCGATCATATAAGCATAATATGGCTAATAATATGAGTTAGATTGATAATAATAAGAGTAATGAGTATAGTAATTGTCGTCCTATCGATCATGTAAGCATAATATGGCTAATAATATGAGTTAGATTGATAATAATAAGAGTAATGAGTATATTTATTGTCGTCCTATCGATCATAAAAGCATAATATGGCTAATAATATGAGTTAGATTGATAATAATAAGAGTAATGAGTATAGTAGTTGTCGTCCTATCGATCATATAAGCATAATATGGCTAATAATATGAGTTAGATTGATAATAATAAGAGTAATGAGTATAGTAATTGTCGTCCTATCGATCATATAAGCATAATATGCCTAATAATATGAGTTAGATTGATAATAATAAGAGTAATAAGTATAGTAATTGTCGTTCTATCGATCATATAAGCACAATATGGCTAATAATATGAGTTAGATTGATAATAATAAGAGTAATGAGTATAGTAATTGTCGTCCTATCGATCATATAAGCATAATATGGCTAATAATATGAGTTAGATTGATAATAATAAGAGTAATGAGTATAGTAATTGTCGTCCTATCGATCATATAAGCATAATATGGCTAATAATATGAGTTAGATTGATAATAGTAAGAGTAATGAGTATAGTTATTGTCGTCCTATCGATCATATAAGCATAATATGGCTAATAATATGAGTTAGATTGATAATAATAAGAGTAATAAGTATAGTAATTGTCGTTCTATCGATCATATAAGCATAATATGCCTAATAATATGAGTTAGATTGATAATAATAAGAGTAATGAGTATAGTAATTGTCGTCCTATCGATCATATAAGCATAATATGGCTAATAATATGAGTTAGATTGATAATAATAAGAGTAATGAGTATAGTAATTGTCGTCCTATCGATCATATAAGCATAATATGGCTAATAATATGAGTTAGATTGATAATAATAAGAGTAATGAGTATAGTAATTGTCGTCCTATCGATCATATAAGCATAATATGGCTAATAATATGAGTTAGATTGATAATAATAAGAGTAATGAGTATAGTTATTGTCGTCCTATCGATCATATAAGCATAATATGGCTAATAATATGAGTTAGATTGATAATAATAAGAGTAATAAGTATAGTAATTGTCGTTCTACCGATCATATAAGCACAATATGGCTAATAATATGAGTTAGATTGATAATAATAAGAGTAATGAGTATAGTAATTGTCGTCCTATCGATCATATAAGCATAATATGGCTAATAATATGAGTTAGATTGATAATAATAAGAGTAATGAGTATAGTAATTGTCGTCCTATCGATCATATAAGCATAATATGGCTAATAATATGAGTTAGATTGATAATAATAAGAGTAATGAGTATAGTTATTGTCGTCCTATCGATCATATAAGCATAATATGGCTAATAATATGAGTTAGATTGATAATAATAAGAGTAATAAGTATAGTAATTGTCGTTCTATCGATCATATAAGCACAATATGGCTAATAATATGAGTTAGATTGATAATAATAAGAGTAATGAGTATAGTAATTGTCGTCCTATCGATCATATAAGCATAATATGGCTAATAATATGAGTTAGATTGATAATAATAAGAGTAATAAGTATAGTAATTGTCGTTCTATCGGTCATATAACCATAATATGGCTAGTAATATGAGTTGGATTGATAACAGTGAGTGTAATAAGTATAGTAATTGTCGTCCTATCGATCATATAAGCATAATATGGCTAATAATATGAGTTAGATTGATAATAATAAGAGTAATGAGTATAGTAATTGTCGTCCTATCGATCATATAAGCATAATATGGCTAATAATATGAGTGAGATTGATATTAATAAGAGTAATAAGTATAGTAATTGTCGTTCTATCGATCATATAAGCACACTATGGCTAATAATATGAGTTAGATTGATAATAATAAGAGTAATGAGTATGGTAATTGTCGTCCTATCGATCATATAAGCATAATATGGCTAATAATATGGGTTAGATTGATAATAATAAGAGTAATAAGTATAGTAATTGTCGTAATATCGATCATATAAGCATAATATGGCTAATAATATGATTTAGATTGATAATAATAAGAGTAATGAGTACAGTAATTGTCGTCCTATCGATCATATAAGCATAATATGGCTAATAATATGAGTTAGTTTGATAACTGTGAGTGTAATAAGTATAGTAATTGTCCTTATATCGATCATATAAGCATAATATGGCTAATAATATGATTTAGATTGATAATAATAAGAGTAATGAGTATAGTAATTGTCGTCCTATCGATCATATAAGCATAATATGGCTAATAATATGAGTTAGATTGATAATAATAAGAGTAATGAGAATAGTAATTGTCGTCCTATCGATCATGTAAGCATAATATGGCTAATAGTATGAGTTAGATTGATAATAATAAGAGTAATGAGTATAGTAATTGTCGTCCTATCGATCATATAAGCATAATATGGTTAATAATATGAGTTAGATTGATATTAATAAGAGTAATAAGTATAGTAATTGTCGTTCTATCGATCATATAAGCACACTATGGCTAATAATATGAGTTAGATTGATAATAATAAGAGTAATGAGTATGGTAATTGTCGTCCTATCGATCATATAAGCATAATATGGCTAATAATATGAGTTAGATTGATAATAATAAGAGTAATAAGTATAGTAATTGTCGTAATTACGATCATATAAGCATAATATGGCTAATAATATGATTTAGATTGATAATAATAAGAGTAATGAGTATAGTAGTTGTCGTCCTATCGATCATATAAGCATAATATGGCTAATAATATGAGTTAGATTGATAATAATAAGAGTAATGAGTATAGTAGTTGTCGTCCTATCGATCATATAAGCATAATATGGCTAATAATATGAGTTAGATTGATAATAATAAGAGTAATGAGTATAGTAATTGTCGTCCTATCGATCATATAAGCATAATATGCCTAATAATATGAGTTAGATTGATAATAATAAGAGTAATAAGTATAGTAATTGTCGTTCTATCGATCATATAAGCACAATATGGCTAATAATATGAGTTAGATTGATAATAATAAGAGTAATGAGTATAGTAATTGTCGTCCTATCGATCATATAAGCATAATATGGCTAATAATATGAGTTAGATTGATAATAATAAGAGTAATGAGTATAGTAATTGTCGTCCTATCGATCATATAAGCATAATATGGCTAATAATATGAGTTAGATTGATAATAATAAGAGTAATGAGTATAGTTATTGTCGTCCTATCGATCATATAAGCATAATATGGCTAATAATATGAGTTAGATTGATAATAATAAGAGTAATAAGTATAGTAATTGTCGTTCTATCGATCATATAAGCATAATATGCCTAATAATATGAGTTAGATTGATAATAATAAGAGTAATGAGTATAGTAATTGTCGTCCTATCGATCATATAAGCATAATATGGCTAATAATATGAGTTAGATTGATAATAATAAGAGTAATGAGTATAGTAATTGTCGTCCTATCGATCATATAAGCATAATATGGCTAATAATATGAGTTAGATTGATAATAATAAGAGTAATGAGTATAGTAATTGTCGTCCTATCGATCATATAAGCATAATATGGCTAATAATATGAGTTAGATTGATAATAATAAGAGTAATGAGTATAGTTATTGTCGTCCTATCGATCATATAAGCATAATATGGCTAATAATATGAGTTAGATTGATAATAATAAGAGTAATGAGTATAGTAATTGTCGTCCTATCGATCATATAAGCATAATATGGCTAATAATATGAGTTAGATTGATAATAATAAGAGTAATGAGTATAGTTATTGTCGTCCTATCGATCATATAAGCATAATATGGCTAATAATATGAGTTAGATTGATAATAATAAGAGTAATAAGTATAGTAATTGTCGTTCTATCGATCATATAAGCACAATATGGCTAATAATATGAGTTAGATTGATAATAATAAGAGTAATGAGTATAGTAATTGTCGTCCTATCGATCATATAAGCATAATATGGCTAATAATATGAGTTAGATTGATAATAATAAGAGTAATAAGTATAGTAATTGTCGTCCTATCGATCATATAAGCATAATATGGCTAATAATATGAGTTAGATTGATAATAATAAGAGTAATGAGTATAGTAATTGTCGTCCTATCGATCATATAAGCATAATATGGCTAATAATATGAGTGAGATTGATATTAATAAGAGTAATATGTATAGTAATTGTCGTTCTATCGATCATATAAGCACACTATGGCTAATAATATGAGTTAGATTGATAATAATAAGAGTAATGAGTATGGTAATTGTCGTCCTATCGATCATATAAGCATAATATGGCTAATAATATGGGTTAGATTGATAATAATAAGAGTAATAAGTATAGTAATTGTCGTAATATCGATCATATAAGCATAATATGGCTAATAATATGATTTAGATTGATAATAATAAGAGTAAAGAGTACAGTAATTGTCGTCCTATCGATCATATAAGCATAATATGGCTAATAATATGAGTTAGTTTGATAACTGTGAGTGTAATAAGTATAGTAATTGTCCTTATATCGATCATATAAGCATAATATGGCTAATAATATGATTTAGATTGATAATAATAAGAGTAATGAGTATAGTAATTGTCGTCCTATCGATCATATAAGCATAATATGGCTAATAATATGAGTTAGATTGATAATAATAAGAGTAATGAGAATAGTAATTGTCGTCCTATCGATCATGTAAGCATAATATGGCTAATAGTATGAGTTAGATTAATAATAATAAGAGTAATGAGTATAGTAATTGTCGTCCTATCGATCATATAAGCATAATATGGTTAATAATATGAGTTAGATTGATATTAATAAGAGTAATAAGTATAGTAATTGTCGTTCTATCGATCATATAAGCACACTATGGCTAATAATATGAGTTAGATTGATAATAATAAGAGTAATGAGTATGGTAATTGTCGTCCTATCGATCATATAAGCATAATATGGCTAATAATATGAGTTAGATTGATAATAATAAGAGTAATAAGTATAGTAATTGTCGTAATTACGATCATATAAGCATAATATGGCTAATAATATGATTTAGATTGATAATAATAAGAGTAATGAGTATAGTAGTTGTCGTCCTATCGATCATATAAGCATAATATGGCTAATAATATGAGTTAGATTGATAATAATAAGAGTAATGAGTATAGTAATTGTCGTCCTATCGATCATATAAGCATAATATGGCTAATAATATGAGTTAGATTGATAATAATAAGAGTAATAAGTATAGTAATTGTCGTCCTATCGATCATATAAGCATAATATGGCTAATAATATGAGTTAGATTGATAATAATAAGAGTAATGAGTATAGTAATTGTCGTCCTATCGATCATATAAGCATAATATGGCTAATAATATGAGTGAGATTGATATTAATAAGAGTAATATGTATAGTAATTGTCGTTCTATCGATCATATAAGCACACTATGGCTAATAATATGAGTTAGATTGATAATAATAAGAGTAATGAGTATGGTAATTGTCGTCCTATCGATCATATAAGCATAATATGGCTAATAATATGGGTTAGATTGATAATAATAAGAGTAATAAGTATAGTAATTGTCGTAATATCGATCATATAAGCATAATATGGCTAATAATATGATTTAGATTGATAATAATAAGAGTAAAGAGTACAGTAATTGTCGTCCTATCGATCATATAAGCATAATATGGCTAATAATATGAGTTAGTTTGATAACTGTGAGTGTAATAAGTATAGTAATTGTCCTTATATCGATCATATAAGCATAATATGGCTAATAATATGATTTAGATTGATAATAATAAGAGTAATGAGTATAGTAATTGTCGTCCTATCGATCATATAAGCATAATATGGCTAATAATATGAGTTAGATTGATAATAATAAGAGTAATGAGAATAGTAATTGTCGTCCTATCGATC
Source organism: Megachile rotundata (assembly GCF_050947335.1). Taxonomy (NCBI): domain Eukaryota; kingdom Metazoa; phylum Arthropoda; class Insecta; order Hymenoptera; family Megachilidae; genus Megachile; species Megachile rotundata. Next base: position 6,511 of record NW_027473589.1, on the reverse strand, counting down.
ATGTAAGCATAATATGGCTAATAGTATGAGTTAGATTAATAATAATAAGAGTAATGAGTATAGTAATTGTCGTCCTATCGATCATATAAGCATAATATGGTTAATAATATGAGTTAGATTGATATTAATAAGAGTAATAAGTATAGTAATTGTCGTTCTATCGATCATATAAGCACACTATGGCTAATAATATGAGTTAGATTGATAATAATAAGAGTAATGAGTATGGTAATTGTCGTCCTATCGATCATATAAGCATAATATGGCTAATAATATGAGTTAGATTGATAATAATAAGAGTAATAAGTATAGTAATTGTCGTAATTACGATCATATAAGCATAATATGGCTAATAATATGATTTAGATTGATAATAATAAGAGTAATGAGTATAGTAGTTGTCGTCCTATCGATCATATAAGCATAATATGGCTAATAATATGAGTTAGATTGATAATAATAAGAGTAATGAGTATAGTAATTGTCGTCCTATCGATCATATAAGCATAATATGCCTAATAATATGAGTTAGATTGATAATAATAAGAGTAATAAGTATAGTAATTGTCGTTCTATCGATCATATAAGCACAATATGGCTAATAATATGAGTTAGATTGATAATAATAAGAGTAATGAGTATAGTAATTGTCGTCCTATCGATCATATAAGCATAATATGGCTAATAATATGAGTTAGATTGATAATAATAAGAGTAATGAGTATAGTAATTGTCGTCCTATCGATCATATAAGCATAATATGGCTAATAATATGAGTTAGATTGATAATAATAAGAGTAATGAGTATAGTTATTGTCGTCCTATCGATCATATAAGCATAATATGGCTAATAATATGAGTTAGATGAATAATAATAAGAGTAATAAGTATAGTAATTGTCGTTCTATCGATCATATAAGCACAATATGGCTAATAATATGAGTTAGATTGATAATAATAAGAGTAATGAGTATAGTAATTGTCGTCCTATCGATCATATAAGCATAATGTGGCTAATAATATGAGTTAGATTGATAATAATAAGAGTAATAAGTATAGTAGTTGTCGTTCTATCGGTCATATAACCATAATATGGCTAATAATATGAGTTAGATTGATAATAATACGAGTATTGAGTATAGTAATTGTCGTCATATCGATCATATGAGCATAATATGGCTAATAATATGAGTTAGATTGATAATGATAAGAGTAATGAGTATAGTAATTGTCGTCCTATCGATCATATAAGCATAATATGGCTAATAATATGAGTTAGATTGATAATAATAAGAGTAATGAGTATAGTAATTGTCGTCCTATCGATCATATAAGCATAATATGGCTAATAATATGAGTTAGATTGATAATAATAAGAGTAATAAGTATAGTAATTGTCGTTCTATCGATCATATAAGCACAATATGGATAATAATATGAGTTAGATTGATAATAATGGGAGTAATAAGTATAGTAATTGTCGTTCTATCGATCATATAAGCATAATATGGCTAATAATATGAGTTAGATTGATAATAATAAGAGTAATGAGTATAGTAATTGTCGTCCTATCGATCATATAAGCATAATATGGCTAATAATATGAGTTAGATTGATAATAATAAGAGTAATAAGCATATTAATTGTCGTTCTATCTGTCATATAACCATAATATGGCTAATAATATGAGTTAGATTGATAATAATGAGAGTAGTAAGTATAGTAATTGTCGTTATATCGATCATATAAGCATAATATGGCTAATAATATGAGTTAGACTGATAATAGTAAGAGTAATGAGTATAGTAATTGTCGTCCTATCGATCATATAAGCATAATATGGCTCATAATATGAGTTAGATTGATAATAATAAGAGTAATGAGTATAGTAATTGTCGTCCTATCGATCATGTAAGCATAATATGGCTAATAGTATGAGTTAGATTGATAATAATAAGAGTAATGAGTATAGTAATTGTCGTCCTATCGATCATATAAGCATAATATGGCTAATAATATGAGTTAGATTGATATTAATAAGAGTAATAAGTATAGTAATTGTCGTTCTATCGATCATATAAGCACACTATGGCTAATAATATGAGTTAGATTGATAATAATAAGAGTAATGAGTATAGTAATTGTCGTCATATCGATCATATAAGCATAATATGGCTAATAATATGAGTTAGATTGATAATAATAAGAGTAATGAGTATAGTAATTGTCGTCCTATCGATCATATAAGCATAATATGGCTAATAATATGAGTTAGATTGATAATAATAAGAGTAATGAGTATAGTAATTGTCGTCCTAACGATCATATAAGCATAATATGGCTAATAATATGAGTTAGATTGATAATAATAAGAGTAATGAGTATAGTTATTGTCGTCCTATCGATCATATAAGCATAATATGGCTAATAATATGAGTTAGATTGATAATAATAAGAGTAATAAGTATAGTAATTGTCGTTCTACCGATCATATAAGCACAATATGGCTAATAATATGAGTTAGATTGATAATAATAAGAGTAATGAGTATAGTAATTGTCGTCCTATCGATCATATAAGCATAATATGGCTAATAATATGAGTTAGATTGATAATAATAAGAGTAATAAGTATAGTAATTGTCGTTCTATCGATCATATAAGCACAATATGGCTAATAATATGAGTTAGATTGATAATAATAAGAGTAATGAGTATAGTAATTGTCGTCCTATCGATCATATAAGCATAATGTGGCTAATAATATGAGTTAGATTGATAATAATAAGAGTAATGAGTATAGTAATTGTCGTCCTATCGATCATATAAGCATAATATGGCTAATAATATGAGTTAGATTGATAATAATAAGAGTAATGAGTATAGTAATTGTCGTCCTATCGATCATGTAAGCATAATATGGCTAATAGTATGAGTTAGATTGATAATAATAAGAGCAATGAGTATAGTAATTGTCGTCCTATCGATCATATAAGCATAATATGCCTAATAATATGAGTTAGATTGATAATAATAAGAGTAATAAGTATAGTAATTGTCGTTCTATCGATCATATAAGCACAATATGGCTAATAATATGAGTTAGATTGATAATAATAAGAGTAATGAGTATAGTAATTGTCGTCCTATCGATCATATAAGCATAATATGGCTAATAATATGAGTTAGATTGATAATAATAAGAGTAATGAGTATAGTAATTGTCGTCCTATCGATCATATAAGCATAATATGGCTAATAATATGAGTTAGATTGATAATAATAAGAGTAATGAGTATAGTTATTGTCGTCCTATCGATCATATAAGCATAATATGGCTAATAATATGAGTTAGATTGATAATAATAAGAGTAATAAGTATAGTAATTGTCGTTCTATCGATCATATAAGCAGAATATGGCTAATAATATGAGTTAGATTGATAATAATAAGAGTAATGAGTATAGTAATTGTCGTCCTATCGATCATATAGGCATAATATGGCTAATAATATGAGTTAGATTGATAATAATAAGAGTAATAAGTATAGTAATTGTCGTTCTATCGGTCATATAACCATAATATGGCTAGTAATATGAGTTGGATTGATAACAGTGAGTGTAATAAGTATAGTAATTGTCGTTATATCGATCATATAAGCACAATATGGCTAATAATATGAGTTAGATTGATAATAATAAGAGTAATGAGTATAGTAATTGTCGTCCTATCGATCATATAAGCATAATATGGCTAATAATATGAGTTAGATTGATAATAATAAGAGTAATGAGTATAGTTATTGTCGTCCTATCGATCATATAAGCATAATATGGCTAATAATATGAGTTAGATTGATAATAATAAGAGTAATAAGTATAGTAATTGTCGTTCTATCGATCATATAAGCAGAATATGGCTAATAGTATGAGTTAGATTGATAATAATAAGAGCAATGAGTATAGTAATTGTCGTCCTATCGATCATATAAGCATAATATGCCTAATAATATGAGTTATATTGATAATAATAAGAGTAATAAGTATAGTAATTGTCGTTCTATCGATCATATAAGCACAATATGGCTAATAATATGAGTTAGATTGATAATAATAAGAGTAATGAGTATAGTAATTGTCGTCCTATCGATCATATAAGCATAATATGGCTAATAATATGAGTTAGATTGATAATAATAAGAGTAATGAGTATAGTAATTGTCGTCCTATCGATCATATAAGCATAATATGGCTAATAATATGAGTTAGATTGATAATAATAAGAGTAATGAGTATAGTAATTGTCGTCCTATCGATCATATAAGCATAATATGGCTAATAATATGAGTTAGATTGATAATAATAAGAGTAATAAGTGTAGTAATTGTCGTTCTATCGGTCATATAACCATAATATGGCTAATAATATGAGTTAGATTGATAATAATACGAGTATTGAGTATAGTAATTGTCGTCATATCGATCATATAAGCATAATATGGCCACTAATATGAGTTAGATTGATAATAATAAGAGTAATGAGTATAGTAATTGTCGTCCTATCGATCATATAAGCATAATATGGCTAATAATATGAGTTAGATTGATAATAATAAGAGTAATGAGTATAGTAATTGTCGTCCTATCGATCATATAAGCATAATATGCCTAATAATATGAGTTAGATTGATAATAATAAGAGTAATGAGTATAGTAATTGTCGTCCTATCGATCATGTAAGCATAATGTGGCTAATAATATGAGTTAGATTGATAATAATAAGAGTAATGAGTATAGTAATTGTCGTCCTATCGATCATATAAGCATAATATGGCTAATAATATGAGTTAGATTGATAATAATAAGAGTAATGAGTATAGTAATTGTCGTCCTATCGATCATGTAAGCATAATATGGCTAATAGTATGAGTTAGATTGATAATAATAAGAGCAATGAGTATAGTAATTGTCGTTCTACCGATCATATAAGCACAATATGGCTAATAATATGAGTTAGATTGATAATAATAAGAGTAATGAGTATAGTAATTGTCGTCCTATCGATCATATAAGCATAATATGGCTAATAATATGAGTTAGATTGATAATAATAAGAGTAATGAGTATAGTAATTGTCGTCCTATCGATCATATAAGCATAATATGGCTAATAATATGAGTTAGATTGATAATAATAAGAGTAATGAGTATAGTTATTGTCGTCCTATCGATCATATAAGCATAATATGGCTAATAATATGAGTTAGATTGATAATAATAAGAGTAATAAGTATAGTAATTGTCGTTCTATCGATCATATAAGCACAATATGGCTAATAATATGAGTTAGATTGATAATAATAAGAGTAATGAGTATAGTAATTGTCGTCCTATCGATCATATAAGCATAATATGGCTAATAATATGAGTTAGATTGATAATAATAAGAGTAATGAGTATAGTAATTGTCGTCCTATCGATCATATAAGCATAATAAGGCTAATAATATGAGTTAGATTGATAATAATAAGAGTAATGAGTATAGTAATTGTCGTCCTATCGATCATATAAGCATAATATGGCTAATAATATGAGTTAGATTGATAATAATAAGAGTATTGAGTATAGTTATTGTCGTCCTATCGATCATATAAGCATAATATGGCTAATAATATGAGTTAGATTGATAATAATAAGAGTAATAAGTATAGTAATTGTCGTTCTACCGATCATATAAGCACAATATGGCTAATAATATGAGTTAGATTGATAATAATAAGAGTAATGAGTATAGTAATTGTCGTCCTATCGATCATATAAGCATAATGTGGCTAATAATATGAGTTAGATTGATAATAATAAGAGTAATGAGTATAGTAATTGTCGTCCTATCGATCATATAAGCATAATATGGCTAATAATATGAGTTAGATTGATAATAATAAGAGTAATGAGTATAGTAATTGTCGTCCTATCGATCATGTAAGCATAATATGGCTAATAGTATGAGTTAGATTGATAATAATAAGAGCAATGAGTATAGTAATTGTCGTCCTATCGATCATATAAGCATAATATGCCTAATAATATGAGTTAGATTGATAATAATAAGAGTAATAAGTATAGTAATTGTCGTTCTATCGATCATATAAGCACAATATGGCTAATAATATGAGTTAGATTGATAATAATAAGAGTAATGAGTATAGTAATTGTCGTCCTATCGATCATATAAGCATAATATGGCTAATAATATGAGTTAGATTGATAATAATAAGAGTAATGAGTATAGTAATTGTCGTCCTATCGATCATATAAGCATAATATGGCTAATAATATGAGTTAGATTGATAATAATAAGAGTAATGAGTATAGTTATTGTCGTCCTATCGATCATATAAGCATAATATGGCTAATAATATGAGTTAGATTGATAATAATAAGAGTAATAAGTATAGTAATTGTCGTTCTATCGATCATATAAGCAGAATATGGCTAATAATATGAGTTAGATT